>NC_054543.1:34692653-34780153 GCF_017654505.1 Polyodon spathula | reverse complement strand
TGCATTATCATTGCAGGTGCAGTGTTCTCAAAGGCAGCTGTTTTTTAGGTCCCAGAAATTTATTGTAAGAGTTTTACTTAAGACAAGTTACCAAGCATTACAAACACTGTTGCAAGAGGTAAGGGGAGGGTAATTAATTCACTGTTTGGCTTCTGAGCTGGAGTCCCGTATTCACTGAGACACATTTCACACATTTAATAAAGAGCCAACATTCAGTTAGACTATTCAAATTGTGTGCTTTAAGCCTCACAACTAGCACTTATCATTGTAAACTAGTAAAATGAGTTGTCTATGGCTACAATAGAGGGAGTATCTTTGCAGATGTGAACGTGTATAACTGTATTCAAGTTGTAAAAACTATTTAAAGAAGACTCTCCACAGGAGGGCCTGTATCAAAACGAGATGTACATGTAGCTTTATTTATTGTTCATACAGGATGCATTCTTGGTTTTGTATCCATCCACAAGAAGAAAAAAAAAACTTAGTTTTCTTCTTGTTTTCCTTGTGCTTTTTGTACCCAATCATATTTTAAGGTCACCTGACTAGAAGTCGTAAAAAAGTATGTAAAATAATGATTACATTTAATTTTTATTTTTTACATATTGCTGTGTAATTTGAAATATTTGTACAGAAACATACAAATCCATTGTATATTTTGTAATCACAGTTCAGTTCTTGGTGCTTCCTATGTAAGGTGGCATTAAAGAAAAAAATAAAATTAAAATTACTTTATCTTGATTTAGCCAGTTAGCAAGAGCTGGTGTGATCTGGCCCATAAGCTGGTGAATAAAACTATATTTAACAAATAGAGCATTTCTGTGCTGCAGATACTAGTACAATAATATGTAACTATTTTATACCATTTAAATGTGTTTGGTCACTGATGCAGTGTCTGGTCCCCCTGTAATTTGGTTTTATCACCTGAGGTATAATATGATTGTTAATATGCTGTGGTTCAGAGATGCACTTAGTGAATACATTCCAGCTTATCAGATTTAAAAGATAAAGTGCATTTAATTTGTCTCGTTGACAATGTATCTAACAAGGTTTCATAAAATCAAATTTAAAACAAGGTGATATTAAAAGTAAGTTCATTGTCTTTGAATTGTATCACCTTTGAAAGAACTCTGCATACAGCATACTGTACTTGACAGTAACACGTAACACTGTCTCTGATAGAAACCAGTTCTTCTTTAACTTTGAAATACATATGCTTGTTTGAAGTCTTAATGCTGCTTTAAAAAACACGATCTGGTTTTAAAAACCATTCTATAACAATATTTTGTTTGTTTTTCCTTGAGTTTGTACTAGTTTTTTTCTTTTTAATATCCAGATGTTCTCTACCGTTGGTGGTTCTGTTGTCAATAGACATCTTGAGTCTTATTTACATAGTTCCAGCTTTCTCGATGGTCCTGTTCTTTCATTTTAAAATGTCTTTTAAAAAAGCCAACCTGTGAATAAAAAACATTTGAGGATTAAACAAGTGTTTTATTTCATGCTACTTTCATGGACATGGGTGGTCATATCTAAGAAAGCATTTTCCACCATGCTAAATTTGCACCATTTTTTTTTTTTTTTTTTTTAAAGGTTACAGAACTATCAAGAAATGACTATGGTATATATTGGAGCTCTTAAATTAACCTCTTGGAATGTAATGTTTGAAGCGTTTTAGCATTAATGTTTTGTTTTCTTTGTAAAAAGAAAAGTAAAATACTATTTTAAATTATAATAATTATAAAAAATAAACTAAAATAATTAACAGCTTAATAATAAGAAGGGAGTAAAAAAAAAAATGCCTTAAGTTTCTCCTATTTAAATGAAGATATTTATAAACTTTGACACCTACCTTCCAAAGGAAATATATAAGCAGCAAGAGTATAAAGAGCCCCACAAATAGGCTGAATACAACAATGGATACTTCTACTCTCCTCACTGGCTTCTGATCGTGATGGGCTTCCAAAATAATCTACAAAACATTTACAAGAAATGATACATAAGGGTACAGCTGCCAATAGCTGTCACTCGTTTCCCTTAGAACCTACATAGCATGTTACATTCTTCCTGATACATGTTTTACCAATGTACTCTAAACAATCTACGTTGTTCAATAAAATGCAGACAACTGTTCCAGATTTAACAAAGGCATTGATACAAGTCAAGCAAAACAAGTGATCATTTCAATCTTACATCAGAAAGGAACAAACATTGATAAGAGACCAATAGTGCATGCATTAGTGTCTGGGATTTAATGATGACTTCGCTGACGGCCAGTGACATTTATCACGGTTACACCCAAATGGTTTTGTGTGTGTTAAGACATTTCATATGCAAATCAGTCATAAATAGAGAGAAATTACTTACACTTGCAAACTGGTATTTTTGTAGTTCAATCACATATCTGTCCTGCTTGGGAAATGCGTCAGCTATTGTTTCAATATAAAAAATGGAAGTTCTACCCTGTAAAAAAAATAGAGTATTTATTCTAAAAACAATTCAGTACCATCAGACAATCAGCTTCCAGCTGTAAAAGGCTTCTATACAGGCATGTTTTTTTTTTCATTTTCACTTTCCAGTTCTGTAAGCTTGTCAGTGTCCCTTGTCAATGACACTCTTTCCTGTAGTGTAGATCAGCATGGATTAGAACCTAATTTGCTGCTACTGGTCAACAAGATGTGCTGCTATAGGCTCAGATAATGTCCCAGCAACACAACATATCGTACTAGTTTCAACTCAGTCATGGTGGATTGCTCGCTGCACTAGACTGACTCCTATCAGTTCACTCATAACATCCAGATAAACTAAAAACAACCTAACAAATCTGTCTTGTTTGACTTTGATCTACTGTAATTTTGGTCTGGTGGTGGGAGAAACTCATGACCATACCTTTAATCAGTATTGTGTACAAGAGCATGTTTGTGTACAACATAAACATTATACCTGAAAACAAAGTTTACCAATATTGACTCGGGCCATATAGCCAGTGTTGGGGAGTAGCACATCACATGTAACACATTACTGTAATCTGATTAAAGTTTTCAGTAAATTGCAAGAGTAATTGTTCCTTTCTCTGATAGGTAACGAAATGTGGCAATGTATTACATTTTCTGTAGAAAAATAACATTGTTACTTTCTTAAATAAAAAAAAGGAGTACGGCTGATGCATAACGTGGAAATCAGAAAACACAAGTCAAACTTTAAATCAGCCAAGTAAAGTCTGGGGGCGGATCCTGCGATAAGACAGGACAGGAATTAGCCACCCCCGAGAAGTAACTATTTTAATCTGTCAAAAGCTGCAAAGCTACAAAGCTTCAAAGTAAGTTACTGTAACTAACAATTGTGTTCAAGTAACTGTAATAGATTATGTCATAAAAGTAATGCCAAACACTGCATATGGCACTACCTACAATCTATTACTATTATACTATACTATTAAGCAAGGACACAAACAAATAAATAACTTACTAATGCCAAAACTAAAGGTGTTAGCTCCAGCTGTAGCTGAACAGTGGCTTCCTTTCTGGTTTCCATTTCTCCAAGGTCACAAAATATATTTAAACAAGAACTGTCATCCTCCATACAGTACTAGGGGGAAAAATGAATACATGAGAAACTAAACTAGCAACTAACAATATACAATGATGACAACAATAATAACAATATAAAGAATAATGTGCGCTCAACTGTACATAATCAATGTCACGAGAAACCCGAGATACAATTGCATTGTTATAATGCATGGTGACATACAGCAGCTAAAAAGTGTCAAGTGGGTCTAACCAAATTTCATAGACTTCTCTGAGGTAATTTCTTACTCAAGTTATGTCATTTACTGTTTTTTAGAGTGCCTGTGTTAATTTCCTCCTGTTTGTTCAGAAAAAAAAACTTCAAATTGGCAGGAAATTGTTGTTTATTTTGGTAGTAGCAGAATTAGTTTTGAAAATCTGACATCAGTAAGCTGAATGTTTAGTCTTATTAGTTACAGGGAGGCATCTGCAATCTTATTGTTGGTAAGTAGTATCGTACCTGCTAAATAATAAAAAGACTGCAAAACTCTGGCATTCATAGGAAACTTATAGTTTACCGGTATTATAATAATAATAATAATAATAATAATACTAATAATAATAATAATAATAATAATAATAATAATAATAATAATAATAATAATAATAATAATTGTTTAATAGGAATGACTCTCAGGCTAGAGAAGGATACATTTTCGTAGGAGAATCAGTGTATCATAAGAACATAAGAACATAAGAAAGTTTACAAACAAGGAGGCCATTCGGACCATCTTGCTCATTTGGTTGTTAGTAGCTTATTGATCCCAGAATCTCATCAAGCAGCTTCAGGGTGTCAGCTTCAACAACATTTTGAGTTGATTCCAGACCCTCACGATTCTCTGTGTAAAAAAGTGCCTTGTATTTTCTGTTCTGAATGCCCCTTTGTCTAATCTCCATTTGTGACCCCTGGTCCTTTTTTCTTTTTTCAGGTCGAAAAAGTCCCTTGGGTCGACATTGTCAATACCTTTCAGAATTTTGAATGCTTGAATTAGGTTGCTGCGTAGTCTTCTTTGTTCAAGACTGAATAGATTCAATTCTTTTAGCCTGTCTACATATGACATGCCTTTTAAACCCGGAATAATTTTGGTCGTTCTTCTTTGCACTCTTTCTAGAGCAGCAATATCCTTTTTGTAGCGAGGTGAACTGAACACAATATTTAAGATGAGGTCTTACTAATGCATTGTACAGTTTTAAAATTACTTCCCTTGATTTAAAGTCAACACTTTTCACAATATATCCAAGCATCTTGTTGGCCTTTTTTATAGCTTCCCCACATTGTCTAGATGAAGACATTTCTGAGTCAACAAAAATTTTGTCTCCTGCCATATGATCAAGTTAAAATGTATTCCAAGTGATTTACGATCCATAATGAAAAAAAATAAATGAAAAAAATACCTAGAGCAAAAGTTATAACATCCGTGCAGGTGTTCTGTAACCCTTTAAGTGAGTTGTGTTTTTAAGTGGCTGTCATAATTGTTTGCAGTTTTGTTTTTTATTTGTGTCTGTGTTCCGTAACAAAATAAGATTTGCGTCCTACGCATGCAGGTAGTGAATATGTATTTACCAATTGCCTGGTTGTTGTTTTTGAAAAGAAAAACACGACATCCTCAGTAAATGATGGATCTGGTACATCACAGTCTTTTGTATTATTCGGAAGATAACATTCTCCAAGCGAAGTCTAAAAAAAATCAAATAGAATTGAATTATTATAATACAGTATTTTTATATGAATATTAAACTATAAACATAATGCATGGTTAAAAAAAAATCATTTAATATCAAAATTTATCATATAATTTACAGAATGTAATTAAGATACCTTAATATCCAAAACGTTGAACAGTTTGAATGGGCGTGGTGCAATGGAATTAGGAATACTGATCTCCAGTCTAGAGTCAGGGGCCTTGCTGAAGCCAACATTAACTACCTGGAAATAAATGAGGAATCACTTAGTTACGCACACAGTACATTTATGACAAATCTATTCATTTATTCATTTTTAACAATCATACACTGCAAACATATGACTCAATATTTTTAAGATTATGATTGTCATACTCTTCTTCTCCAAATAGTACACTACAGTATTTTAGAGCATGTAATTAAAAGCATACTTTTAATTTTATACTTTTAAAGAAATATGTCTTAGTGTTTCCAATATTGATTTCTGGAGTATCTACTTAAAAATTGATACATCAAACAAAACAAAACGATCACATAATCATTTTTACCAAAACCACTAAGCCCATAAAACAGGTACTGTACAGTATTTATAATGTATGTCTCCTTGGGGGGGGGGGGGATCCTTTTTACTGTACAAGGCCACTGACCACAGAACCGACCTCACTGTCTCCATTTGCAGATGCAAGTGTACCAAAACAGTTTCAATAACTAATGCTGTTTTTTTGTTGATATGACCTCACCAAGCTACAAGCTACATATTCTAGTAATCACAGTAGCAAGCGCACAAATGGCTAACAGGGCCAGTATAAAAGGGAAAAGTTCAAACAGAAGATTAACTTACGGTAAAAGTATAATTAAACGTCTTAGTAAAACAATCAGATTTATTCTGCATCTCTTCAAATACAAATGAAGAGGGTGACACAAACCTGTTTTAAAATCAAAAGAAAAATAAACAACTTTATTCTTTTTTTTTGTATGATGCTGTAACTGATACAACATATCTTACTCATGTACATTTACCGTATTTCACAATATTAACAGCTGTGAAATGTTCTACCATTCTAAACAATATACATTCTTCTGAGTTTTCTTTTTTTTTAATGTGTGAAGCACTATACACAGTACTTCAGTTTTTCTAAATCAGCTCAAATGTACCAGAGCTGAGTGTCCTACATTTCACGTGCAGTTGCACTTCTGTAAACACAATGTCCTAAGAACAGTATACACAGCAAAAAGGGTAGCAGCAAGGAACTAAATGGCTAGGGTGCTAAAACTGACCATTTTCTTATGTGTTTTTTTTTTTTTTTTTTTTTTTTTTTTTTTTTTATCCAACTAACTAATGAAAAGCCAATGCTTTTTTCTTAGGGAGAAAAAGCAAATTTCTCCAGCAGTGTTTTTATAACGGGTACACACATATTGCAGTATGTCAATGCTTGCAGAAAGGCAGTGGGTCTATTTAATTGCATATAGATAAAAAACAGTGACAGGGTCTATCAAGGTTCTGCAAAGCTATCTGTAAAAATGAGTACAACATCAGGGAGATTTCCTGTTTTACTTGTTTAATAGATGACAGTATTTTGATTTGAACTATTTAGATCAATTGAATAGACCCCAGTGTGTGTATATTGGTTCAGTCAGGAAACTCATGTGACAGATTATTTATTAAAACATAGACTAGACAACATTACTATATTATAATACACTTTTATTCTCCTGGGATGAAAAGGATAGCTTACCCATGGACATTTAAGTCAACCCCATATCTCAAAGGCAATATTAAAGTTGCAATATTATCATGAAGAAGATCTGCTCTTTCTACACTTTCACTGTGAGGGTAAAAACAGAGCATGTCAAAACAGATATTTAACTACAATACAATCACAAAGCACATATCTCTCAGGCAGGTAATTACATGTCTGCAGGTCTAGTGGTTTAAACAATATTTTATAATCCTGAATATACAGCAGCAAGAAGCCATCTACTACACTTGTTATTCCCACTCATTATTTAAGCCGTTATCTGCTTTTCTTGTGCTTTAGTTATGCAATAGATCATATAATAAATGAGCTATGTTGCAAAACTTGAGGATGCAGCTCTCTGTGCTCCCAGTTTCACAAAGCTATGAGTATTTATTTTTCCAACAATGTAATTTTGATGAAACTGTGTTTACCAGGTTGCATTAACTGTTATGTTGAGATCCTCTGGAACACTGTCTTTGTTCACATCCAGAAAGAAAGTGACATCTGTCTGTGGAGCGAAGAGTTTAACATTTTAGTTCCACAAGACTTTGAAGTACACTCTTACAGATTGACCCTAATCCAGATTTTATGTTATGTTGAATAAAACTTTGCTGTATTAGTATTATACATTTTCTTAAATGCATCATTATATTTTAACATTAGCTAGATGGACAATGAAAATTAATTAGGATGAGTACAGTAAGGCATAAGGTTGTACAATAATTAAAAAACGTAGTCTACCTTTGTCAGAGAGTTGATATATAAATGGCCAACACTACAATCCAACCCCACAACCGACCTATCATCTTCCGCTATATCACAGCTAATGTGTTTCTCTTCCTGTAAATAAAAAGAAAGAAAGAAACAAACTGATCTTTGCATGGAATTTATAGAATATTTATCTAACATTAAATCTAACGCAGGGCTTAGTTGGTAAATGCATGGTAGGAAACAAAAATCCAAGTGCTGTAGCATCATATTTAATAAACATGTATAACACTTGTAAGGTTTAATTAATGCATTACATGTACTGTAAGTGTATAATACTTTTTGTTTTACCTTGAAAAGGTGCAGCTCACACAAACAATAGCATGAGACCTTACAAAAAACGGCACATAAAAGCTATGTGTAAACAATATAATATAGAGTGTGCATGTTACCCATCTTACCGAGTCTAAAACTTTAACAAAGTACAGAGTGTCAGGGAATCTGATGTGCAGAGAAGCTTGGAATGCATCATCCCCTGCATTGTATAAAGTCACATTCAACATCACAATCTTTCCATTCCCAAGAGCGAAATAAGGCTTGTCTTCATGAATCCTAGAAAATATACAGATATAAATATGATGACTTACAATGTGAAAAGCTTTTATACAGAAAGTCAGGATAAGTAAAGTAGAATGACTTTAACCTCTCTCTCTCTCTCTCTCTCTCTCTCTCTCTCTCTCTCTCTCTCTCTCTCTCTCTCTCTCTCTCTCTCTCTCTCTCTATATATATATATATATATATATATATATATATATATATATATATATAAGGCAGACCAGTTACAATCATATGCATTATGATTTTCTGGCTTTTAACCAAACCATTAGTCACTGAACACCTTCGGGAAGGAAGCTGGCATTTTGACAGCAGCAGAAGGTGAAAAAAAAAAGACTGCATAAACAGCGAGGTGTAACAGCTAATGAACAGGAAAAACAGTAAAAATACCAGCAGATACAGAATGAAAAGATATTTTACAGTTTAAATTGTGCTAAGTTGTGCTAACTTGTTTTTTGTTTTTTTTTTATCATCAGTTATTTTATTATTATTGTTATTTCAGAGGTTTGTCTTTGCTTCCTAGCTGGTGGTGATGTTTCCATGGTGCCACAGATGAGACGCTCACAAGCTTTGTGCAATGGAGGGAGCAGAGCACCAGGTGCGCATCTGGGAGGGTGACAAAAGCTTTTTTTTTTGTCTTATAACCATATTTCATCTTCCAAAAAAAAGAGATTCAGCACAATGCTTGCTTCTGTCTTTTAAGAACATATAGGTTTACCATAATTTAAAGAACAGCAGGGCAGTATTCCTTAATTGCCCTCTACATTAACTTTTGTCCATTATACTCAACCCTTTGTACTGCAACAACACCTGAGTTCAAGCAACGGGCAAGAACCAATATACATACAGTGGTGTACTGTCATTATGGGTTACCTGTAAGGAAGAGGAAATCTGTAGTTCTTCCTACTGTACAATAACATCATTAATATGCAGAAAATATTCCAACAGTTATTATGTTGCCAAAAGAATTGAATAAGATCTCAATTAAGTGATGTGAGGAAACTTAAACCAGCATACAGTACATACACATATTTGGTGTATCTGGTCACTCATTTCTGCAGAGCCTTTGAACATGCCTAAAATCAATGCAATCACCCACAGTCCAAGAGAGTAATCAATAGATACATAGATAATCCAATGACCAATTAAAGGGCAATGGAAATGCTAAAAGGTCATCTTTTAGATGGAAATGAGTTGTATGCTACTTAATGAGTGTTCTGTGTTATGCATATTATTGAAAAAAAATCATTTTTAATAACATTGAAAAATTGTTGACAGAAGTTATTGAAGCATTTCTATTTATATTAAGCTCCATCATCAAAAAGGTTTATCACAAAAAAATGGTTTTATTGTCAAAAAACACCAATTGCTGATGAAAATATATTGCACACTATAACTGATATAAAAATAACATTTACTAATAACAGATTTTTTTCACAAGTGGATCATAATTCAGTCCCCAGGACTCTTCAACTTCTGTGGATTACTAACTATACAGCCCTGTAAAAAAGCCTGCTGAACAGGAGAAACTAAACTAAAACTGTAAGTTTAGTGGCTTTGTGGATCATAGATCGTTCTATAATGTTTCAGTTTAATTGTGTTTCTGTGCAACTCTCTTCAAATCTAGCAACTTAAGTATGAAAAGAAATGGCCATGATTTAAATCAGATATGAAGCCACACAGTTGTGTTGTATGGCAACTGGGATGAACTGTCACTTTGAAACAGTTTGTTGTTACACCAAGCTAAGCATCTCTCTGACAGTGGCATACTTTATGCAAACCAGTACAAACATGTATAAAATGCTGATATGTTATTACAGCTTACTCCCAGTAATGTAATTTTCTTCATCATTTGCAACCTAAACTCAACGATAAACTAAATTATATCATTTTGTAAGTTATTTTACACATAACCGTGGTTACTGATTCTCATTTCCCTTCTGTTTGTAAGCATTATATTAATCGCAACACAGTATCTAATGTGGCTTTAGGCTCACAAACAGGTTGATGCTTACGCACTTATATGCAACCATGAGCACGACTTTACATTTGCTACCTGAAAAAATGTTTGTTATATATTTGATAGACAAATGTAAAACTTAACAAAAGCCACATATCCTTTTAACACAAGACTGTATGTACTGAGCATAAAAGTGACAACAATATTAGTTTCAAATAATGAAGAACGCATTGTACAATAGTTTTAATAATGTACAGTGATAAAAGAGTGACATAAACATCAACTTACTGTGGCAAGCCAAGCTTTGCAGAAACCTGCAAATTGGTAGAGCAGTTTTCCCAAACACAGTACCGGCAAACTGTGTCTGTAAAAAAAATAAAAAAAATAAAAAGAAAGGTCCAGTTTTATATAAACAATTAAACCCCATAGACTCCTGAATAAAAAAAAAAAAAAAAATATATATATATATATATACTATAAAAATGAACTGCAATAAATAAGCTAATTATATTGTATTAAGTGTTGTGTTATGTTTGTGTTGAGCTGCTAGCGGATACTGTGACTGTCAAACACAAATACAATACAGACAAGCATGCCAGTGATATTTATTATCTGACATGACTGTACATTCAAAATTAGAGCTATCGGTAATATGGAAATGTTGACAACCATTACCTGCACCTACTGTATGCACAATGTAAGATATACATACAAAGGGACAGATGCATATGGAATAATGAAGTGGCAGTGGCTGATTACTATGGGTACATTTACACTTTAATTTCACATACCCACAGATTCTGATATTCTCAATAGCTTTGTTAAAATATGTCCAGATCAAACTTCATCATAATAAAATAAGAGCTTCTGTAGATATGTGTAAAATGTAAGTATGATACAAAGAAAGTCTGTGCCATAATAGTCTAATCCCAATATATGATATGTAACGTATGCACCAACACCCCTCCCCACCTCTGACATGTGGGATAATGAATAACAGCACCAGCTTAACTATTGTACACTTAAGACTCAAGAGAAATGAAAGTGTGTGCAGACAGACCTTGTTCCTGACATGATTCTCCTCCTCTTCTCTCTGTTGTAGGATGGGTCGAAGCGGTGGAAATAGGCTTGGGGCGTCTCTTTTCACAACATGCTCCCCAAGCTGATACGCTGCCTCAAATTTGATGGCAGTGAAAATATCACGTATTTCTTTCTATAAAAAAATTAAATTAAAAAAAAGAATAAACTGACACTGGCAACCTTAAATAAAGACATTTCAAGCTCTGAAAAAGGCCAATAGCGGTAATGTTATCTGTTATTTTTTTAAGTACTGTACCCCACACATAACATCCTCAAGACACATACATTTTTCGTTGTAATTGATTCGTTTGACTCATTTTTAGTATCATCAATTTTGGAAATCGATTGAATAAACATTTCAATGATGAGGGCCAGGTTTCTGTTTGATGTCGACAATCTCTTTTGCTACCGTGTGCATGGTATGCTCTTATTTTATTTTTAAAAAGGGAAGTGTAAGTACAATTAAAAATACATCTCTAAATACATCTGGTGCAGTAAAGGAAAGACATGAATACTGCTGTACAGCTGAGCAGGCAAATTTATTTTATATTTAAAGAAAAATAACATTAACAGCCTTGTGTGTAAACATAACATGTATTGAATCTGTAATGAACAATTCAATTACACTGAAGCTATCAAACAGCCTTTCAGGTTTGAAATATTCATATTTTAGAATCGTAGCAAAAACAGTCTGTTATGTATCAACTGTACGACGACATCACAAACAAGACGAAACATGTAGAAGAATGAAACCTCAGAGTCCACTGAACTCTGCCCCCTAAATGATCTTTCTGAACAGACACAGGAATACTAGAAAAATGTTCTATTATGTCAAAGTGCATAGGAAACACTTGATATTAAGCAGAGAACTTAAGCCAGGTTTTGTAATGTTTACAAAGAAGCCCCCACCCCCTCCCGAATACACTAAAAAGACATTCCTGCTACTCATAGTGACAGGATTGAGGTCTTGTGTTTGAAGTTGCGAATGCAGTTAAGGGAGGTGTAAAAATAAATCTGGTAGTGTTTAACAAGTTTCCAACCTTATTTCAAAAGAATTGTAAATGGCTGTGTAACAGGGCAGCGTCACGGCCCAAGCTGTTACTGGCAGGAATAAGAGACATGAAGTCAAGAAGCTGCAATGAAGCGCTGTTGGGCATGTTTAAATCGAACATATCAAACAAACAAAACACAGGAACAAATCCACAGAGCATGAGAACCAAAATTAAGATTTAAAGAAAATGAAATTGCCTTAGCTATAATTCCAAACACAGGTCCAAACTCCCTCTCCAAACAAATATATTTCTGCTCCCCTTTATACAGGAAGCCACTCCCCAATTAGCATTCAATAACAGATTTGCTTTAGTGATATTCAGAGGCAAGGTGTGCTGTAAACAGTTATGGTGACATCCCATCTCCACACAGTACAGGAATGCTTCAGCTCCCCTGTTCAAATCCCCAGTTGTCGGCATGTGAAAACTGAACAGCTTGAAGCCTTGACTACTACAATAGCATACTTGATTACATGATTCCCCTTGTGTGGGAGATAGACAGCCACTGATTGTCCTTCCACATGTCCACTGTTTTAATTCACAGATACAAGCTTGCTTTGACCAAATCACATTTATCTAATTCCTTCTAATTTTCCAACAGGCCTTTGCTGCATCTGTTGTGCATTATATTCATTACTCTAATTACCTGTTAATTATTCAAATTATATATATATATATATATATATATATATATATATATATATATATATATATATTTTTTTTTTTTCCTGTAGCCTTGTAGTGATTGCTTTTGAAGGATAATCATACTTATCTGTAACAACTTCCTTACTTGTTTTAAAACAAACAAAAATAAAAGTCTAGCTTTCTTAAATTATGGGAAGTGGCAGATGTCCCTGATTATAGTGGCCTTCAAAGGCCTTATGGGTGACAATTAATATCTGACAATTAACAGCTGCAATATTAGCACAAAATCTATTCTTCCTTTTAAGAAAATATGTTAGGTTTTTTTTGTTCTTTTTTAAATCTTATCCTGGTGCATAAACCGTAAACTGTTCATTAGCTAGGTTCTTATATGTTCACCACTTGTTAGCCCACATCTTATTAACAGATTCCTTTGGATTCATATTGCCTTTTTATATATTTTTTTAAAGATCTGAGCATGTCTTATGATTTGAGTATTTAAACTTTAAATGCTAATAGCATGTTCTTTTTCATTGCATATGTTACATATGTAGGCTTTGCAATGCACAGTTTAGTTTTTGTAATAATATTTTAAAAAGTACAGGAGTAATATAATTCAAGATATCCTTAACTGTCTCCAGTGGTTTGTTCTCTCTTTCTGTAAGATTGACGTGGACCTTTAAAAACAGGGCCCACTGCTTCTGAAATCAATACTGTATGAATGCCTGTGGGGGAACATTATCAGGGAACAAAATGTATCCTGCCTGCTACTGGTGAGTTAAGACAGAACAGCAAGTTCTATTGTTTCTCTCTTTGGGTGCTACCAGGATTGTTCTTGGTTTTTTTTTTTTGTTTTTTGGGGGTTTTTTTTTAAGATTACGTTTATGATTACAACAATAATGATTTATGATAATGAGTTCAGCTTCCAGTTTCCAGTCCAGTTCCAATGTTTAATTTGTAATCCAGAAACACTGCAAGCTATCTTTTTCATTCTAAAACAAAATGTATTCAATTTCTTCGATAAACAGTTTAACAGATATCCATGTGTACTTTATAAAGAGGAGCACTGCTGTCAAACAGTCTGTGGTGTAATTATTTTATAAATTATGTAATAATAATAATAATAATAATAATATAATAATAATAATAATAATAATAATAATAACAGTTTAACTATGGATGTCTGCTGAACTTTTAAAACAAATGTAATAATTAGCTTTACTGATTATTGTTTGTAATTTGGTATTATTAGATTATGTAATTGACTTCAAAACGAATAAAAAGGTGCAGGAAACAATGAACTTACTCTCATAAAGGCCTGGTGAGTCACACAGTTTACATGATTGTGGGACGCCTCAACCTTTCCTGATGTGTGGTTGGAGGTTCCATTTCCAATAAAATAAAACCTAGAAGGAAACCCAGCCTTTCTGTGGACATCAGCAGTCAGATTGTACAGGAGACCTGCAGATGGAAACAGATACATTGCACTGAAAAACAGGGGGGCACCAGTTGCACTGTAGGAATTTGAGACACACGTGTCATCAATTTTATGGCAAAAAAAAAAAAAAAAAAAAAAAAGCATGCCCAATTTATTGTTTTCGTTTTATCTTTATTCTGTGGTTATATTCATTTTCGCCAGTTCAACCATTTTAAAGTATTTACAGATGAGGAATGTGCTTTTATTTTCTCTTTTGGCTTTCAATATGCAGTAATCAAAATTGGAGGACTACTATAGGATGTTCCTAATGTGTCTTTTGCATAAGTTGTTGCAAAGAAGTTTCTTTAAATATCATATATAACCTTAATCCCCAAAGTAACTGATAAAACTACCATAGTACATCGTACATCTTGTATCTGCTGTGTCTTTCTTTTTTTAATTCTGCACCTACTAAATTTGTAATAAAAAAGAACAGTCAGTTCAGACCATCACTGACATATAGGGGGTGATGTAAGTATAGGTGCAGTGCAAATAATTGCGGATACAAAATGTGGCCAGGCAATTATTTTGCACTGTGCCCTATATAAGCTTAAGAGCAATTTAAATTACTCAACATGCACAATTAATGATTATTATGCAATTATGATAATGAGGGTCTCAATGAGTGCATCTGAGTTAGGAGTACAGAGAGCAGTAGTCACTGTGTGACATTTGTGTAGCAAGAAAATACAAAGCAAAAACATCTCAGAGGAAGGGCAGCAAAGTCCTCTTGGCGCACGGAAAAAAAAAGAAAAGTTTTCTAAGAAGGAGCTCTGAGTCCTTACGGCTGGGGTCACTCAGCATGAAACAGAGTTGTTTGGAAAAGCCTCAGCCGACATCAGTTATGCTGGTATTCTTAGGAAATGATATGTATTGGCCTGCCCTTTTTAGCTTGACATCCAGAAATTTGTAGCACTCTGGAAAAGGTGGATTGCACTATCCCTCCAGACATTCCAAATGTGGTCCGAAAGGAACCAGAGGCTAAGTAGTGTAGAGAATACAGCACTTTCACATGTGCAGGGATAGCAGTCCCTAGATTGACAACAGGGTCTAGCTCATCCCTCAATTCAGCTATGAGATCAAGGATGATCTACGGAGTGAGATGAAAATACTTTAGCGCTGCATCCTCTGGCATCCCAAACAAAGTGACCCTGGGATTGAAAATGCAGGGTCTTCTTCATATTGCCCTTCTCCTCTGAACGTGTTCCTGCCCCTCCTCAACAAGACTCAAGTGTTGTCACACCAGGAAGTGTAGCACAGCATCCATCCTGAAGGCAATGACAGGTCTCTGCAGGTGTGTGGTTTTATATAGCTCTTAGTCACTCGCTTCTACAATGGTTTCAGCTTGTAAGAAGAGGTGTATAGCTTTTGGAGGGTCAGCAATTGCCTAAGTGCAAGGCAAAATCCTTACATCACATTGTAATGTTTGAACCTGCTTAGTATCCAGATCCTGCCCAATTCCATGCTCTTTTCTTCATATGAATGCATTTCAATATTATTTGAATGGATTAAAGATGGCAAAGTGCTAATTTGATAGCAGGTGCAGACGCCAGATCAACAACATTATTTACATACGCCACATTTTCTGCAGTTGCTAAACACAACTTATGGGGGTTTTGCAGCCGCAAATCACTTTGCGAGTATCCTTACATCACCCATAACAACTTTCTAGTTATGTAGTAGCATGTTGGATGTATACCAACTGTTTCAATTCTTTTTAATTCTGTATTAAAAAGGTTTAATTCAATTTCCAAAGAATATCCCTCTACCACAGAGCACTGGGCAATACATATACAGTATATGTATATATATATATATATATATATATATATATATATATATATATATATATATATATATATATATATATATATATATATATATATAATATATATATTATATTAACAGTACCTAAAAAGACAAATAAGTGAAAGGCTTAGGTTTTAAGACCTTACCAATAAATCATTTTGTCTTTAAAAGCAGCTTTGAACAATCCATTTCAGGGCAGGTTTTGGTTTTTAACTGTACCCCTTTGGCCACAGCTCACCAACGTCACCACCTACTGTGCACTTCCACAACTCCACATTTGCACAAAGAGCTTATATTGTTAATCAGTTAGAGTCTCTTTTCACTTGAGGCAAGAAGTTGCTTGCCATGTGTGGTATGCCATTTACAGACATATTGCACACAAGCGTAGTATACCATAAGCAGTAAGCCATGAGTTGCTCTTGTAAACCACAACTATCTCCCAAAGCTTGATGGCCAATAGCTGCTTCTCTCTAGTTACTATGATTCCCAGTAGCAATGAACAATAAAAACCCTCTGAAACCCTATCTCAATAAGCATGTTCTGTGTAATGTTCAGTTGGAATCTACCCTTGTTTACTAAGAAAAGAAGCAGATCACTCAGCTAGGTTTTAACTGAATTCCCCCACAAGTCAGCATGTTCTCAGTAGATAACCACTGCCTGCATTCTGGTGCTAGCTACAAGTATACTGAGTTACAATAGGAAGTTGTAACAATAAATGCAAATGTAACTCGTCATCACGGTGTTAACCAAATGTGTTCTTCTTAAACGTTAGTCTTTGTGGTCTGCTTCTTCAATCATAACAGTAAAGAATATAATAAAGGGATGACACAGACGGCTGCGCAGTTTTTCTTTACAGCTTTCCCCTCTGTAGAGTAATACTCTGAAATTGTTCTTATCTGTTTATCGTACTTACTAGGTGCTCTTAATGGACTTTACTCAAATAATCGACAATTATTTTATTATTTTCTCCCAATTTGGCATATCCAATTTTTTTTTTTTTTTAGGTTCATCTCACCACTGCCACCCCTGCGCTGACTCAGGAGCGGCGAAGACGAACACATGCTGTCCTCCGAAGCGTGTGCCATCAGCCGACAGCATTTTTTCACAATGCAGACTCACCGTGCAGCCACCTCAGAGCTACAGCATTGGAGGACAACGCAGCTCTGGGCAGCTTACAGGCAAGGCCGCAGGCGCCCGGCCAGACTACAGGGGTCGCTGGTGCGTGGTGAGCTGAGGACACCCTGGCCGACCTAAGCACTCCCGCATCCCCTGGGCGACCCTCGAATTGTGCGGCGTCAGTAGAATAGCCTGGACTCAAACCGATGATCTCCAGGCTATAGGGCGCCACTCGGGAGCCCTTCAGCAAATATTTTTTCTATAAACTACTCTTAGTCGAACCCACTCTTAAATGTAATTGTTTACTGTATTCTTTATTTTGCTCTTATTTTAATTTGATCTTATTTTCTAATGATTTTACTGTACTTTAAAACTGTTCTATCTGTAATGTGATATTCTGTAAGCTAATATTCTAAAAAGCAACCTTTTGTAACAACTATAAGTCACCCTGAGGACTTATTCCCACAGACGATTCTTCTGCTTCAAATAATAATAAATAATAATAATAATAATAATAATAATAATAATAATAATAATAATAATAATAATAATACAATGACCCTGTCTCAATGCATAACATTGGCTTAATTTGCCAAAAAACCAAGGCTTTTAAACAAACAAAAATCTTCCTTCTGTCAGGCTTTATGAAAAGCATTGCTGTATTTGGTGGCTAGCAGACAGTGTTTCTCTATTTTTTACAATGTTCAGAGACACAACCCAACCCAGCCAAACACTCCAGTCATCTGCATTTATACTGGGAGAGAGCTATGCAATTGATAAATTGAATGATTGAAGACCCAGTCATTAACAGAATTCCACACATTCTCATGAGGGGATTAGGCTGTTAGAGGAAGGGAATGAGCCCTGTAACTGCCTATTTTTCCACCCTGTCACAGTCCCTTATTTAATTCCAGGATGCCTAAGGTAACAAGCACAACTAATTGGCATCCCAGGAAGAATTTAAGTTCAGACACTTCCGACGTAAAATAAAAAACAATTCTTATATCATGAAATTATTGAGGCATAAGAAAACTGATGAAAAAAAATTATATTATATGAAGTTTACGTAGCTTACCTATGTGCCCTGGAATGTCCCTTCCTTTGATCTTAAAGCACAGAGTGATATTCATACAGACAGCAGGCTGTCCATTTTCAACACACTCAGGCTTGGTGCGATTGACAGAAGGAGGAAGAATCAAGGAGGCCTCTACAATCACCACGACCCGTGTCCTTGAGTGAATTGAAAAGAGATTTACAAAGGTTCATTTAATGAAGCTTACTTATCTAGTCAACTACTGTGCATCATTGTCCTTAAAGGCATCATTCTAAAAAACGAACCAGTTTACCGCTTTGCACATTACAGGTTCTGTAATCTGCTGCAAGCAATGTCATAAAATTCATTGATAAATTGTTCTTTATCCAAAACAGATACAGTTATAGGATTTTACTGTAAAGCTCTAGGCTGTTTACATACACAGGTTTTTTGTCTATAAAGTAACCAGAATGTGTGTTTGTATGTGATGTTCAAACAGTGTCAAGTGTACAAAGGTCATTGCCAAGCCTTATACTGTATAGGATTAGTCTAATTTAACTGAATCTATTGACTCAGTCTTACCTCAGTACTACAGCAGAATCAGACATAAAAGCACCTACTGCTACATCTGTGTAGAAAAATATAAATTAATGATTACCTAGAAGAAATCACTTTTAGTCCTAAGCCCCCTTAATACGGATTCACCTTTAACATGGATTACTTTTAGCAAATCTTCCAAACTGTAACAAAAGGCATCTCTGAATTTATTTATGTGGTTTGTTGTCTCTGTGTGGTCATTTGTATTGGTCACTTAAACTGGGTAGCTCAAAACCCACTTAATATGACTCAACAGAAAATAATGTTTACAAAACAAGTAATCACAAACAGGTGAAGAATTTCATATCACAAGTCCACCTCTTTACTGGTTTCATATTATTACGGCTTTGATTTTCTTTCATAAATTGCAACCTATTTGCTGTTAAAATTCTTACTGGAAGAGGAGCAAGGGGAGGTTGAACGCCCACAGGCTGGATAGAATCCCAAACAACATGAGTGCATAATTAAGAAAAGTAAAGCGCTTTTGAAAATGAATTCATAAGCTTATAATACCACCTCCCCTGATGTGCCCCCTCCCCTCCCACTGGCAGCACTGGGATTAGAGGAACACTTCCGTAACTGCTGGTAATCTACCAATAGCGATAGACATCAATAATTCACTAGTGTGCATAAGCCATGCTCTAGGGTACTGTATGTTGTGTTTACTTTTTTCTTTAACAGTTTTAAAGGTTAGAAGAGCATTTCTGTTACCTGGGTAACCATTGCCATCCACATCGATGCCTCCAGACACGGACTGGCCAAACATCTTGAAGACATTGCCATTTAAGTTTCCAGTTATTCTCTGAAATGCAAAAGAAAATACTGCTGCTTAAATTTTAGCACTCTATACTGCCTTTTCTATATGCAACATTTTGTATTTCAAGTCCTAATCAACAATTAGTAGTCATGGTTAAAGCGCATTACAACTGGGGTATAGTTTTGTGGACAGGATATGTTTCCTAGTAAATCACTGAAAAACTGAGACATATTCTAATAAGTTTGATACCAATATTTGAGCTACCCCTAAATGTAAGTTTCTAACTTTAGTTCGGGAAGGACATACACACACACACACACACACACACACACACACACACACACACACACACACACAAATATTACGTCACCTTTCAGTCAATTGTAAAAAAATTTAATTGACAAAGTGCTGTTTCATCTTGTACCACACTCCAAAATCATCAGGTAAATATCATTCATTATCATTCTGTGTCAGTAATAATCGTAAATCTCGAAAAACTACTCACTTCTAAATCTTTTGTAGTCATTTTTGTATTACTTTAGTATAAATACATGTTAATTTGGATTCATATGTTGTTTTTTTCTGACTTTATGTGAACAAAAAGACACACATTTGCCCGAAATAGTGATATTATGAAATATCACTGTCCTGGTCACAAAAGCAAAGTTTGTGGGGAATAATAGCCATTTTTTACACTTTTGAAGCATAAGCAATTAGAAAATCACACTTACTACCCAGGAACAAAAAAATTAATAAAAATTGGTACATTGGTGTTATTTTTCCAAACTTTACATGATTATACAATTTTTTTACAAAGGTGTTATTTGCATAGTATTTCAAATGTAATAAAAAAAAATGTATTTAAACTGTATGCCTTAATCTAAATCCATATCAATTTGTTTGCAAAGCGTAAGTCTCATCTTACACTACCAACAACACAACATGCAATGTGGGCACTTATTTAAGATGTAGCCGAATGATGTGGGTCCAGTTTTACTGACTGTTCAAATCCTGTAGCAGCAACTCAGTCTGTGATCTTATTTCTAAGCACTTTAAATCTCAAGTCAACCATTCAGTGACAGAAAACCTTAAACATAATGCACTGATTGTCACAGGATGGAAGATGGTATGACACACAAAGGAAGTCCTGACCTCAGAATGTGATGCACAAAAGCCTGCAAATTCCCTTCAAGGCTTTTACTGTTCAATGCATATATGGCATCTGTAAAACTTACTTGGGAATAGGACTGAGATATCCCTTTCTTCCTGCCATTGTAGATGTAAATAGCTCCCTGTAGATCTTCTTCCTGTGGTGCTCCAATAGCAACATCTGCAAGGGATTTAGGTAAACTTAAAAAAATTAAAAAAATCACTGCCCTGATTTCAAGTAAACATGTGAAACCTTGTAAAAAATGCTTAGTTGCAAATGCCCTTTAAATTGCCATTTTAAAAAAGCACAGAATGCTTCTCATTAAGCTGCATGCATTTGTCATTCAGGTGCTGGTCAGCACTTTAGGTAAATTGAAGTTCAACAACATCAAGAACAAAAAGACTTAAAAGAACCAAGATATATATATATATTTAATCTATATATAGATATATATATATATATATATATATATATATTATAGATATAATATCTATATATATATATATAATATTAAGCAATACCATCAAGTTAGCTTCAATGGTAATGGTAAAAAAATACTTACAATACAATACCTGCAGTTTTATGTTTTCATTATACAACTACATCCAGTTATGTTTTTTGTTTTAGTAGATTGCTTAATTAATATAGCAAAATAATACAACGCTGGATTCCTTTGCTGTTTGTCTTGATTCCTCCACTGAAATGGCTAAGGTTTAATATTTAAAATAACAAATATTTTCCTTACAATTATTGCAAGAATAATGAATTAAAGTATAGGCCTACTTCTTACCCGGAAAACCATCATCATCGATGTCTCCTAGATTTGTGATAGTTTCTCCAAACCTTGCTGAATACAAGTCGCTCCCCGCTAATTCAAAATCTAGCTCCTTCATATTAGCCTTGAAAAACACAAACATAAATTTGTCAGAAATGTTGTAATTTTAAAGAATAACATTTATGATTTCCTAAAACAATATCTTTATAGGATCAAGCTGTCTCCAGCCAAATTAATAAAACAAATTCTGCTGTAAATTATACCCTATATGATCTACATTTTAAGATTTATGATGTGATCTACACACTAAAATGAATGGAAATGTTAATATAAACATGTTCTGGATAATTACACTCTTACACGACTGCCTTGAATGCCTTTTTTAAAACAAGCGTTTGATACGCAGAATGAACCTCAAATTGTGGTAGGCTGAGAACTCTGTACAAACTTGAACAGGGGTATTTTAACACTGGACACACATTACACTAAAGTATGGCTTCAGAGGGTTAGATCTTTGCCTGTTACACTGCATGGTATACTGGCTTACAGTAAACCCTTTATTACAGGAAACCTATAACTTAAACCTTCATAATCACTACACAATTATACATTTTCTGTGGTTTCCTGTTCGTTTGTTTTTTTTGTTTTTTTTTATTTAACATACAAATTTCATGCAGTGGTTGTTGTAAAAAGAACAGACAAAGCACAAAAAAAGAGTTTTACTTACATTGCCCAAGTTCATATAAATGTAAACTCTTCCTTCCTCCCTTACAGTGCTGTACATTGGCGCCCCAACCAGTAAATCGGACAGCCCATCCGAATTGAGGTCAACAGCACAGACAGAAGAACCAAAATAGGAACCAAGCTTGAAGAAGAAATACTTCTCGGTTAACATTTTTAATAAAAACAAAACAACAGACAAAAAACAAACTGGATTAAATTAAACATATATGGTTCTTACCTTCTTTCCGCTTGCTTCAAAAACTATTGACAAATACTTTGGCAAAAGTTTGAAGATATAAGCCTGAAAAAGAACACATCCTTATTTATCAGTGCATTTGAAACGGGTTTCCAGCCTGCTGTACATGGTAGCTAGCACATTAATCAACAAATATTTCCGTACACCCAGAATACTCAAATACTTGAGACACACAGTCGGGTTCACTACTAAGGCCCTTATACACCAGACGCAACACGATTTTTACTGGGGTGACAAGACAAATTTGCTGCGAAAACAAAGTGCACACCAGAAGCGATCACAGAAACGACGCGACAGCTGGAAATTTGCCAGATCTTTCAGAAAGTATGACTACTAACAAACGCAATAGAAAATGGCTTATTATTATTATAGGTCATGGGAAATTAGGTACTGCAAGTATGCTCTTTACCTCCGTTTTCATTGAAAGTGTGTGACAGGGTGCACATTCCTTGTGTGTATTTTATTATTTATGTAGGTATTCATTTGTTATTATTATTATTATTATTATTATTATTATTATTATTATTATTATTATTATTATTATTATTAGTAGTAGTAGTAGTAGTAGTAGTAGTATATAAATATATTGTGTTTATGTGCAGACGGATGATTATTTATTATTTAAGATGACGGCGAAAAGCAGTGCATTTGTGTTTTGTTTTTTTTTTATAATAATAATAATATAATAATAATAATAATAATAATAATAATAATAATAATAATAATAATACCAATTTAATACCTACATAAAAAATTTAATACACACAAGGGGTGGGCCCCTCATCAAAAAGTGAAACTGCTTGATTTCAAACCACATGACATGAAGCTGTTCTCCAATTGGTCAGTTGTGCATTTGTCACTTGACAAATTCACAAAAATAGGAGCAGTTTCTATTTTTTTTTCATCGATCACGTTGAAATTTGTGTCGCGGCAACGTCGCTTGTCGTGTCGCTTTTGGTGTGAAGGGCACTATTGAAAATCAGAGGTTTTATTGATTTTCTAGCGTCGCTTTGTCGTGTCCTCATCGCGTCGCATCTGGTGTGTAAGGGCCTTTATCCGGAATGTACACAGTATGATTCCATTTGCTGTGGAAAGTGGTATTCACAATATAAAAGCACTAACTGTATAACGTCAGACTATCCATAAATGGATCACTGCTGTTAATTGTTGCATACAGTTATAAAGGAGCAAAATTGCTTATACAGGTGTAAAGGAGAGCTAACAGCTGATAACCAAATTCACACGATATATATGAACTTAACAAGTCCCTGTCAAATGTTACTTTGTAGAGTAAAATTGTATGTAACAAATCAATGTTAAATTAATTTCAATTAGACCTGAGACATCACATCTGCTTATGACCCATTTTTTGCTCTACTTAAATCAGTAGCACAAGCCACAAAGCACTGCAGCCAAATGCTAACATCCTTGAATGAGTCTGTGCTATGTTCATCAAAGTTAACATAGAAAAATTACTGTAATCTAAGGAAGTGGAATACATTAATTTTTCAACAACTGTTACAGAAATAAATGTAACTATTAACAATGAATTCTTACTTTACCAGTCTGCCCATGCTGGGGTGCCCCTCCTACAACATCAGTGCCCTGGGAGTCAATAAAGTGTCCAGCACCAACAGAATATCCTAAAAAAGAAAATAAAAACAAGATATGTTCAAACTGTGAAAGCAAGCTACACAGCTACAAATCCACATCCTGTTATTATATATCTTGTACAAAGGATGATTTCAATTGCTTCTTTGAGACGAAAGAATAAACAAACAGTATTTCACATGCTCTAGGGATTTACTTTAGGGGAACTGAAAATGTGATTCACTAAATATATGGAAATACGTATTATTTATAGAAAGAAACAGACAGATAGGCAGGGACAAGCGTATGTACTAGGGCCCATAGCATAGAAGCTTTCCCTCATAGCTCTGCGATCAAACATGTTGGGCCCTAAAAGACCCACTCCACTCTCTAGAGAGCTCCATTGTGTGCTGAATTGTGCTGCACTGTGTGGTGTATTTTAACTTGACACATCACCCTTATTTTATAGCTTAAAAAAAAAAAAAGAGATTCTTACCTAGGTAGCTTCCATAAAGGACTTCGTTTTCATCATCAATGTACGCATGTAACGTGTTATCGGATGTGTTATACACTAAAACAGAACCTGTCCAGTAGAAAGATCCAGGGGCTCCAATAACAATCAAATCCTACAAAACAATATGCATTAAATGTTAGAAAATGCTGTATGTTTACCACTGTGGAAGGCAGTATAAAAATAGACATTAGTCTATATGAACCTTTTTCTACAAGGATGCATAGGAAATAAAAGCATTATACCTCCATTAGGAAATTAGACATCCCAGCTTGACAAGAGCCATACCTGTCACCAAATTTTCGTTGGTGATCTGCAAATAAAACAGACAAAAAATAAATGTAAGCAGGACAATTCATATATTTTTAGAAATCAATTAGTGTAAATTTAAATATACAACAAGTGGACGTCACAACACTGGTGTTTCTATGTAAATCTGTATGTTACACAGTATCAATATAGTGCTCAATAAAACTGGGACAGGGGTGTATTCATCTGTTGTATGTAACAAACTAAAACAAAAATATGTGATGTGTTTTATTTGACATATTCCCTGCCCAGAATATTGAATGTACAGACCTAAACTATACCCATGAAAATGTGGATAGTTTAGCTAGTGTAACCAATGTAATTATTTAGATTAATGCAACTATCTGGAAATTGATTACTTGATTAATTTTTCAATTGCCTGAACTGCTAGGAATGAACAGATATATCTTGCACCACTGTGGTGTCAGACTATGTTTTATTTGTGAGAAAATAAAAGTGAGAAGCCAATTGTTTTCTTCTTAATGGCATCTTTTTGTTCCATCTCTACATACCTGAGCTGTGACACTAGGTTTGCAAGTACTGCCATACATAAAGTGCCTTACCTATATAACATGGAGTCATTGGCTGACTGCCGGAGTTTAAGTCTGGTTGTATCTTGTAACAAACACCATGGGGTAGTTTGTTTTGATTATCTCCATTTGTGTAAAAAATGTTTTTCCAGCGATGTCCACATGCCTATTGGAGAAAAAAGAGTTCACTCAATATACAGCATTTTTTAAATGTGAAGAGATTAAAAGACTTTTAGTCAAAACAATTGTCACTGAATGTATTAAGTTATTTTAGTATTTCATAATTCAATGTTTAAAGGTTATGGATGTATGTATAGTCTGTACAGAAGAAAAACACTTGGTTATTTTATACACAAATTAAGCAGAATTTTCTTTTCACTTTAGATTTACATACCACAATATACCCATCTGTTTGGGGTTGTCTGGATAAACTAACACCAAGCCACTGGTTATCTCTCTCTGCTTGGCACGTCCTCCCACATTGGACTTCCTTTTCACTTCCTGAAATATAATCATGTTTGTGATATGATCTGGAAGCAACACTACAGAAAAGAAACTATTATATATATATATATATATATATATATATATATATATATATATATATATATATATATATATATATATATATATATATATATATATCTATATATATATATATAATTCAGTACCTCGAATGGTCATTTGTCTTGTGCAATACCCATGATTGAACCCGACTCTAAGAATCGTGGAATACAGTTATGCACTGGATATGAAGCAAATATTAAACTGTGTTAGGTCTACAGCACCTGGAAACCCGGAAAAGTCACATGACAATAACATAGGCAATAGAAGGTCATTGTAGGATGCATATCGGCCACATGTCAAAGTGAACAAGTAGATTCTTCCATAACCTTTAAAGTATGAAGCCCACATCTCAATTGGTTTAAGAGGTATAGCAGTTGAAATAGTGGTGACACCCAGGGTGGGTTTACAAAAACATTAAAGCTCCCCTCACAGTGATAATAAGATTCAGTCTTACACAGTAACAGTTTACTTTATTCCAAAGTGATGTTAAAAAGGCAGCAATTAGCAAGGCAGAGGAAAGGGTTATGCTCCTTAAAACTCATCCAAGCTTTGATTTTAATTTAGACCTGCCATTTGATATCAAATGATTTTGTCTGGAACGTACCAGCGGCACCTTTTGGTGTGTCAATATGTAGCATTAGAAAAGTGCACCAAACGAGACAATCACACCTCAGTCTGCTTTTGTTTAAATGTGTGTCCATTAAACAATGTGTTACTTTCACACAAAGTTGTGAATGGAGCCTTAAGATCACTGGTACCTAACTGTGATGCACAGTGTCATAAAGCAGAAAGCATTGTAAAGCCTAGAGAGGTATGGTAAAAGATATTTAAAAACACGGCAAGCCATGGCAGAAGCATGGGAAAACTTTTATAAAGGGTTGTTAGTGTATATGATTTTGTAAAACAGAAAAGAGGATCATTTTGGAAGTCATGCAGACCTTGGCACACATGCCAATCTTGCCACAAGCCAACCATTAATTCTGTTTACTCCCAGTCTGAATATTCAAATAGATTTCACTAAATTCATTGAAGTGCTGGCTTCTGGAATAATTACATAAAAAATAGGAAAACGCAGAACAACTGCAAAAACCTCTTGAAAGAACTTAATATTAAACACGTTCTGTGGTGAGTATATGATACAGTATGTCAAAGGAGAAATCTGCAGAGGAAGTTGAAGCTGCAGACAATAGAGACCACCTACAAAACCCTGAACTAGAGACTGTTAAGTCTGTCTGTCCTTCCTTTTCTCCCTCCTAGCTGGCAGAGTCACTATCTGACCTGAAGCAGTGAAAAAAATTCAGTAACATTTTCCGATATTTTGATACTTGCTGTTAAGGAATTGTAATAACATGCAATTGAAATGAATATAATAAAAGTTCTTAGCTGCTCAATAAAAGACAAGATCTCCATCCCTTACTGACAAAATAGAAGGAACATCATGAATGAGATAACTGTTTTAATTTGCTTAACTGCAACAATTTAAAGCATGCAATGCTCCATCTAAGGTTTTGGTGGTCTGACTAATAATTAGACAGTACTGTTGATGAAAGATTGGATAATTGACTCTACTGTAATTGTATATTTGATTCTATAACTAACAATTAATCACGTTTATATTTTACACAACAGCTACTGCTGACATGCAACTTAGTTAATTCACTCCCTATAAGCCTCAGCCTCAAAAACTGTAAACTTCCTCAGGACTCAGGGTTCAGTCCTGTGTGTAGGGCGTGTGTACCTGGGGTCCATTTAGCAAGAACTGACATATTTTGAACAAGGCGCAATGCAGTAAACTTCCATCTCTCTATTCATAAAGTAATATTTCATGTGTAACATGTAATACCCTCCCGACCACCAAATGTACAACAGGCTACTTGTTTTTTTGTTTAGCCTACTATAGAAACAACAAAGACTGGGAAATCCAGTCTATTGGGGTTTGCGCAAGTTAACATAAAGCAAAGAATACATTCTAGGGGCAATGCAATCATATGTTGAGTGTTCATAGAATGGCCAAAGTGAGAACATTTTGTGAATTTGGTTATCAGTCTAGATCAAAATATGTAACGGTTTTTTTTTTTTTTTTTGGGGGGGGGGGGGGGGGGGGGGTTGCACATTGGTTCTCCCTGCAGCTCTTGGTAGGTCCTAAAATGATGTTGTGAATAACTGAAGTGCAGAAAAAAAAAGTGTTTCTATAAACGGGTATTCCCAAATAACCAGGAGTTTATACCCTCTCAAGTTCCGGTTGAAATGCAAGCTTCGATAAAAGGATGGCCTATGGTACCCAATTATGTTTAAATCGATACGATTTGTTAAAATCTATAACAACACTGATGTATTTGTAATACAAAAGTTTCAAACTCTAATACCAACCTATTGACAGCTGCTCACAGTCCTCAGACGTGTTTTTGATGCTGCATTTGTAAACCGCACCGGGGTTTACGATGGAAGGGTTGAAAGTTGAATTAGCCACTGGAGCTCCCACTAAGACCCTAAAACACATAGAATGATGCTTGTGAGTCGTGACAGACTTGAGTTTTCGCAAATAAAAACCAACTGGATTCAGATGAATTCAGTGACACAGGTTGAACCACTATTATTAAGAATACATTTTCAATGCACGGTGACATTGCTGCAGAACAACGAACTTTACTAAACTGTAGAATTATTGCACCCTCGCTGCTGCAGTTACTGTATTTCATTTGATTCATAGTAACATCTGTTTTAAAGGGCAAGCTGTTTTTTTAATTTATTTTTTTATTCATATATTAAAATAGAATAGCGATACAACAATTAATTGTCTGGGTATGCTAGACATAAGCGTGACAAAAAGTTCTATATATTAACATTATCATTTTTAGGTAAAATGTTCCATATAAAAAACAAAAAAGACAAAGTATGTAATAAAACTATATATGCAGACTGTAGATTACTACAGTCAACCTGAAATTAGTTAGTATAACGTCTATGACACATTGCACAGGGCAACTTTTTTTTATATCGTGCTGTGCTGTGGGTTTGAATGGGAAAGTTGAGAATAGTGTTGTCACTCATTCATTTTACAGCAATGAGACTACTTGTTCAAGTTTAAACTTACCATTTTTGATTTCCATGGCTGTGCAATGAAACTGAATATCCAAATAAAGAACCACTGGGACCGCGAAAAGCCATAGAATGTTCCACATCCAAATTGTAGCAAACCGCACAGCCAACGAAACAACAAATGTACGCCAACCTCAAGCTATCAGTCCACCTAAAAGGTTTATTTAAAAAAATCTGTTCCATATTTTAAACTGTTACCAGATGTCCTGGAAATATTTGCTGCAAGAAAACAGAACAGGAAGTGTGTTTTCTTAAAGAAAACAAAAAAGAAAAAAAAAGTATCCAATGTGCTATTTTTACATTAAACTGCTCAAATGTTACTGCAGCTTTAAAGTTACAGTGTTTTCCTCCTGTTGCTTTTATTCTACCCTCATCAACGGGACGACTTGGGCTGCTGAAGACTGTCACGTGGTTACAGAGCTACACAAACTCCGTTAGAGGGAGGATTTGCCATCCAGGCACGCGCGCTCAGAGCACACAGCTGCAGATTGCACTATAGATGCGTAAAACCTTTTGGCAGTATACCATTCGTAATGAATGGCTGCTATTAGGTTTATTTATTTATTTATTTTTATCTGTGACTCGTTTACCCACCCGCCGACCCCTCCTGTTGCCCTCCACCCCACACATAAGCACACGTTCCATATCAATGTAGCTTATTTTGTTCATGCACGCAAGGGACCTTTTTATAATCGGTACAGTATGTGTGTTTGCCAAAGCGGATTGCATTAGTGTTGTTCCGGTTGGAATGCACACTTAGATTAACAACAAATAATAATAACACCCTGCAATTATATCAAAATTGTAATATTAGCCTAGAAATAATGCAATGCCGGAACCATGAGCCATTATAGGACCCCCGTACACGCTCCGTCTAAACAGGAGTGGGTAATACATTAACAACGCTTTATCATTGGGAGTTGGGAATTTTGAATGGCCAGTTTTGTCTTCAGTTTTTTAAGTGTAGCTTCTTTGTTATAGAACTAATGAAAATCACTTAAACTTTTCCCATAAGTAAATACAACCCTAATACAGAAGACATATAAGGAACAGAAGCTCCAATTCCACCAGTCCACCTTGACTGGATTCATTCGGTATTATAAATTCTGTGGAATGAGCTTTGGGTTATCTTTACCAGGGCTGTTGTTCGCTTGATAGAGAGAACTAGGCCATAATTTACTATGTTTTCAGTAAGGAAAGAATACTGTGTAAGTCCTGAGCCATACCTTTTGCAAAAAGGCAGTATATCTACAATAGCATAACTTCACAACCTCATGAGATGAAAAATGTTTGGTTATATGGCATCGCATTTTTTTATTTTTGTAACGAGACAGTACAATCCTGCTCTTAAACAAACAATGCATTTCCTTTGTATTACAATATTCTATTGCCATTCAACTACCTCATGAGTAATGCACAGCAAATTGAGTGCCGTTCAAGGAAAACAATTCTACTAAATACCAAGTAGAAGAAGTCTCCTGCAGTTTGTAGGACTTTAACAATGCAAATACATTACATAGTTGAGGTTTTACTATGATTTTGTGGAGACTTTTAGTCATGATATATATTTACATATTTTCACAGGCTCCGGTTAACTAACTTTAGAAGTTATAAACAGGAAATAAAGCCCAACATTTTATTGCCAGATGCAGATAATAACATAATGCATCAGATAAGTTGAACGCTGTTTATTGTATCCTGTGAAATATCCAGTCTAGCTTTCATTTAAACAAAAATAATAAACAGGATAAGTGGCCTCTCAAGTAAGACACAGCTGTTTAAAGCTACAATGCAGAAGAAATAAAGCCTTGTGTATATTAGCGTATTGTGAAGCAAATGTATTTAGCAAATATCTGCCAATGAGGAAGTACAATAAAAAAGACATATGTACCAGATGAGCTTAACTATCACCCTCTGTACTTGTTTTACCATGAAATTTTAGTGTTAAAACAATAATTCTAGACTAGATCATTATCAAATTTATCATATCTAAAACTAGGCTTATCCACTGTTTACAGATTACAGTGGGCTCGACTTGGTTTTTGCATTAGCAGTAGGAAATTAGCAGTAGCATATTGTTAAGTTCAACAGGGGTTCACACATGAGCAGCACCTTATTTTGGACCATCTCCAGCTATTTGTGGGATGAATGTGTGTCACCACTGAATATTTCAATTGCTGGAGTCAGTCATCAGTTAATGAATACTTTTGCTCTTCCGAGCAAGACTATCTTTCTTTGTCAACCCGTCTACCCGTACCATATCCTCTTTCCATCCTGTTTTTGTTGGGGGTGGGGGAGTCAGTTTATTGCCAGGCAAATGGAGACCCATCAAAATTAGGTTACCTCTTTAGGAAAACAAAATAAAATCATTTACACACAAGCCCTTCCTGCCACCTTAAATGGCAAAAAAAGACATAGAACCTTCTTGTCTCAATTAAAATACTGGCTGAGGGCCATTCCCAATAATGACTGGAATGGATACATACTCTGGAAATGGACAATTTAGGCAAATCTCAATGAACCATAAGAAAGTTCACATGGATGCCTCCCCCAGCCTGGAATGACACATGAGCCAGGATTGAAGATCACGCAGAGCCTGGCTTAGATTTCTAGTGCTTTACAAACTACATATTTCTTCTGAGCCATATTTCAATCATCTATTGAGGCACTGAATAGCAAATTTGAAATCTAAATTCAAGGTTTTTATTAAGTTATGCTCCCAGAATTGTGGATGTTCCTGGAGCATTCACTTCTGGAGTGAGAGACAAACTGCATCTTTTATTTATTTCTATCCCATTCTACACTACATTTTTACCATTTTAAAAGAAACATTAGAGCCTAAAAAAAGGAGAAAAAACACTTTTAGTAAGTTTTATAAATAAGGAGAGAAAATGCCAGGGCCTAATTGGCAGTGGAAAAAGGTGAAGAAGTGAAAAGTCACACTGCAAAGTGCCTGTGTGACAGCAATCAGACTTAAATTATATCAGAGGTGTTTCAGCAAAGCCCTAAAAACTGGTGGTATTTGTACACCAAGCATTGTGTCAATGTACATGAACTATTGGCTATTTAAATACTGGACCCAGTGTACCCTTCTAGATTACCCCTTGATAAGTTCACAATGTTTTGCTTTGTGGTGTCCTCACAGGGTTTTTATTTATTTATTTATTTATTTATTTAATTTTTTAACTTTTTTTTATAAAAGCTCATGCCAATCTGGGTCTGTGTCATTGCATTACCACCAATATTACCCTAACACTTTCATTATTGCAATATATACCAACTACTGCATGCAACTCCTCGTCCAGGCTCTCTTACTCTCCCGCATAGACTACTGCAACTCCCTCCTGGCCAGCCTCCCTGCATCTGCCACCCATCCGCTTCAACTCATCCAAAACTCCACTGCTCATCTGGTGCTCTCTCTGCCTTGCTTCTCCCATGCTACTCCACTGTTCTGCTCACTCCACTGGCTCCCAATCACCGCTAGCATCCAGTTCAACACTCTTGTACTCGTCTACCGATGCCTTGACCAGACTGCACCCAGCTACCTCCAGACCCTCATCTCTCCCTACACCCCCATCCGACCTCTCCACTCCGCTTGCACTAGAAGACTGCTATACCTCCACTACGCTCCCTTGCCTCCAGAGTCCGCTCCTTCTCCACTGTTGCGTTTGTGGTGCAACGACCTTCTTACGGATGTCAGGACTACCCAGTCCCTGACCACCTTCTGGTGCCTCCTCAAGACATATCACTTCAGACAACACCAGTAAAACTCAACCCTCTCCTTCTGGTCAATATAACACTCTGCCATTAATGCATTTTAACTTGCGCTTATCTGCTCCGTATTTTACTGTATTTAATCCTGCACTGAACCCAATCTGTAGTATTTTGTATTTCGCCTGCACTCGTATCTAACCCTGATGTAACTATCAACATTGTTATCTGTTCTGAACTGCCCCGATATCAAATAGTACTGTGTTTTGTATTTGCTCTTATTAGAACTGAAGTCATTGTATTTTGTATCTTGCTCTTAATTGTACTGTAATTCTTGATATGTATTTTTTGTATACAACTGTAAGTCGCCCTGGCTAAGGATGTCTGCTAATAATAATAATAATAATAATAATAATAATAATATATATTATAATTATATTAATATATTATAATAATTTATTATATATATATCTATATAATATACCTATCTAATATAATATATATTATATATATAATATATATATATACTATAAATAATATCTATAGCCAACGGCGGTTGTGACCTTTAATCCTAATTCGGTATAAATTTACTTCAGAGACCTCAGGATTTATTTGTTAAAATGTATACACATATTTTAAAACAAAATATATCATTACCTTCAGCAATTCAGTGTTAATTTCTAACAATTGTGAATTGATTATAAGTTTCTTCTTTTCCAGTTAAAGTTTCTTGTTTCTTTATTGAGGATAAGAGATATGCAACTTTGTCAAGATCAGTGCAACTATGCAAGGTTTTTAAATTATGAGATGTTGTTCATGCTGCCTCTAGTCATTATAGTAGTGAGCCATTAAATGTGAAAATAGAATTTGAAAAACGTGTTTGTTTTGTCAAGAGTTTCACGCTGTCTTTAGCATGTCATACCCCCAGGTAACTTAATTGTCCACCCACTAAAAGGGTACATTTAATATTCAAGTGGATTTTAAACCCTTTTATAAAAGCAGTAAAGCACCGTAAGGTGTGGGTTACCATGCGATAAGCATTCCCCCAGGGTTAGAAGTGATAATGAGTTCACCCTCTTACCTCATAATCCCCAGGGCTGTGGTTAGTTTAAGATACTCACCCACTGGAGTCTATTACTACAGTGATGTTACAAATAGGTAGTACATTTAAAAAGAAGATCAGACCCTAAACCAAATACCTCCTTTTTCATGAGACATGAGAATAGTATGTTCATACATACCTTCTATTTTATTTTGAATTGCCCTAGGGTCCATTTTAAACTTGCTCCACATCCACATTTAAACACCTCCAGAGAAATAGTCAGTCTGTTTTATGTCGATAAATACCTATATATATATATATATATATATATATATATATATATATATATATATATATATATATATATATATATATATATATATATGCATTTCAAATAAATTATTGATGACCTTTACAACACATTTAATTAGTTTCGGAAATAAAATGACTGGTTGTACGAGGTGCATTAAGTGTTAACAAAATATTGTATATTACTTCATGCAATGCATACTCTGATTAATTATGCTTCTATCATCTGAGAATAAATCATTAAAAAATGGCGGCAGAATGTTAATTGCCAGTTCTACCCCATAAAATAAAGAACAGATGTTACTTTAATACAAACTGGCAATGCACAAATCCCTAAGGTAGGAGATTAAAATCTTCCTTCAATTCCTCACAGAGATTTAGGATGGCATGCTGGTCCAATTGGAACTGGCACATACTGTCTGTCGTAGAAAGCTGTGACTCCTTTGTGGATTTTTTATGAGTGTATCGAAAGACCTAGATGAATGGGTAGAATAGGGGACAAAAATCAACATACATTACAAGAACTGACCTGAACCTTCCCTGCCAATTATTCCTGGGCTTCTTATGGACAGCAACCCTAATCAGGAATTATATGAAACAGGACCGGGCCCAGGCTTATTGGTAAACCCCACCGTGGAGCACCACATCCTAAACGCTGAGCTTTTCTTAAAACACTGGTGCACAATCCTGGTTCCCGACACGACCACACAAGTGGGCTGCATAACAGAACTCATATAGTGTATGTTCACAGCCCATTCCCAACAACACAAAACAAACCACAGGGATTCATTTAGCAAGGGTCTCTTCTAATTGCAAGTCCATTGAACACCTCCAGCTGGCTGTGGATTCTTCAGTAATCCAGATAGAAACTAGTGCAGGAACTACATGAACCACTGTGACCTATGACCCTTAAAATGATTCATGTAGTTCAATGGGGCTACTGCCCCACTCTCCCCCAGGATTGCTACAATATGCTGTTTTTGTGATGTGGCCAAATAAGCACAAGGGGCAACTAAATTCATTTCACTTCATAAACTGAGCCAGATTCTAACCCAGACATGTGAGTGTAGTGTGCTTATACCCTGAAACCACATACCCCCACCCCCCCTTTGTATGTGTATGGTCTTTAACACTACACTTACGTGAAAGGATCAAAATACAAGGGGAGGAGGGGCTAAACAATTTCCTCATTTATATTCTTGCAGAATACTATTTTCAAAGGATAGAATCAAATGTTTTGTTTTTTTTTAAGGATTATTTGTCATCGTTTTGGTAAATCAATTTAGATTCACCAAAACAGATTTAAAAAACCGACAAAGTCTATTTTCAACCCTGTATAATATATACAGTGAGCACATTCCTGATCTTTCAGACGTGCAAACATCTCAAGCTATACGGGTGTCCACATGATTGATGGCTGAACCTGATTCATCCCTATTTACAAATTGGAACTGTTATATTATCTTAATGATGGCAGAATGGGACTGATTGGAAGTCAAGTTGTTTTTTACATTGTTCCTCCCTGTCATTTTTTTTTTGAGGATGGCACCACTGGCTCAGCTGTGCCACTCAGCAGTCAGCAGCATCAGCAGCCAGCAGTGTCGATGAATCCAGCTGAAACTGCAGCAGAGCCTGTTTTATCATTCTGATGACATTACACTGATTTAATTTCCATGCTGTGAAGACATTTGGCACCACTTGGACCCAAGCCCTGACATCTTTATTGAAGGGCAAATTGAATAAAAAGAAATCTCATAACATATCAGCATGGGCACTACCAATCTCTGATACTTGTCCTTTATTGAAGGGCATTTTATATCACTGCAGCCTCTGCAAACGAGAGAAAAGTGGTTATTACTTGTCTGTTGTTTTAAGCAAATGTGAAAATGTACAGAGCCAGAAAAGCTCAGCTGTAATAAAGTTTGGCACCAGCAGCCCACCATATACCTGCACCATCCTGTGCAATTTAATTGGCATTCAGTTGGTTGATAAATGGATTGGCTTAATGGGACAATATACTTGACATATGCAGGACTCTCCTGAGGAATAGGATTCATTTTTGTACTTCACACATCAACATGCCGCAGATACCAACACAGCCTCTTCCAACAGCTGTGCCACCACCACTGACATCCTGTCAGCTGCACAGACCAGTGACGCCCGTGCCAGTCTCACAGCCCACTGCCTTCTCTCCATGGGGCCCCAGCTCACTGAAGAGGAAATAGTTTTGTGTGATTTATTTTTACATATCTTTTTTAACCATTTTAATTGATGTTCTCTGCTGTAAACATTTCAGTTCATTTAAATATCCTTTAGCATTATAGCAAACCTGATTTAAAGTTGGTCTTATTCTTTAAATAAACATATGGAAACATACTAAATTAAATTACCGAATCTCACAGAATAACAGGGTTTACTGTATTTAGATGGATGCAAGTGATTTTGTGAATATTAATTAGCAGCCACATGCAAATTTACATTTCTAGTGAATGCACATTAACAGCTTCTGTGATGGGTGTCAGACGCATCCTGGCACTTACAGAGACAGCAGCTCAAAGGTTGTTATGGGGATGACTGACTGGCATCAGGAACCATGGACAGTCTAGATAATCTAGTTTGTTTCTTAAGTAGGCAATGGATTAAACATAAACTGGATTGTACTTTAGTTTACTGTTTATACTATAGAGGTCTTCAAAGGCCTATGTCCATACTCAGGTCAATGTAGGATAATAAAGGGTGGTATCAAAGAGTATAAGGCAGTCATGGTCAGTGTCAATGTCTGACCTTAATACTAAGAACAGGCTACAGTTCACAGCAGCCATCCAGTCTTCATGACCATTTCAATTTAGAGCTTGAATGCCTACATTCTAAACTGCATTCAGGCCCCCTACTGCTGAGGGTCTTGTGGCAAAGTTAGAATTAACAGTGACGTAATTTTAGAGCTATTGCTGCCCTGGTGACTGTCCCCAACTGTGTGATTGATCAGTGTATTAACAGTACCCTCTGCTTTCTTGTCCAGTAAGTGGAAGCAGCCCAGGTGCTCTTGCCTTGGATCCCAATAAGGTACCAGTCTGATACCCACAACTTTGTTCTAAGGAAAGACTGTACATGCAAATATGCACAAGGAAACAAAAAACAAAACAAAACAAACAAAAAAAACAAAACAGTGTGTGACAGCTTCTAATTACTGCGCAAAAACAACATATGGAAACTTCATTGTCCATTTCATCCCTCAACATGTACTATCAAGTAAATTTCTTTTGCTCAGTCATTCTCTGGAGCATTTAGAGCATTTGTGTGAGCACAAACAGCACTTGATGGGATTGTATGATGATTGTATTTTAAACTAGCTTCAGAGCTCATTAATTCCGGAGGCATTTTACTGGTTTTCAATTTCTTAAAACTTTTAACGCCCTCTTCTGCTTCCAGAATTTACTTGGTTTGGTAGAAACCCTTTTGTGTGTTTAACAGTTTCTACTTTATAACAATAAATTGAAGTGAGCTGCTTTAGGAAGAAGAATTTTCACCTGATCATTTTGTCAAAAACTAAAGGGGACTGAGGCAAAGCTTTATCATTCATCTGCAACTTCAAGCTTATGAGGTGATAATGTATTTTCAATTGAGTTTCATCATATAGAATACTGTTAATTTGAACAGCAAGAATCAGGGGAATGCTTTCAGGGCTAAAGCAGGGATGAGTCATTGAAGCGTTCACTGGGTCCATCTTTTGGGCTGTAAAAAGCCTCCCAGATTTTCCTTATCACCCCTCTGGCCACAGCAGCAGAGTCAGTTAATGAATCAGAAGAAAAGCTGGTTACCAGATGTCCCGGCTTATTAACACGCACTTCATTTCCGACGCTGCCTGTAATGGCATTCTAGCAGCAATTTGTGTGGAGCAGACACTGACAAACTTACGGGACTTCATGTAAATGCATGTCTCAGTGCACAGCTCCAAGTGTAAGTTTCACTCCCCAACGAAGGCAATTTATTAATTGCCACACTAATTTGCAAGCAGATTTAAGTGGTAATCAAGAATTGTTAGGCTCATTTGCAGGCCTTTCCTACAGGATTTATATATACAGAGGTCTGCACTCATCCTTGTTCTCACATGAACCATTTCATCTTTTTCTTGGTTTCAGCTGCAACTAATGCCACCCATTGTTCATCTCTGCAGTCTCATTTTATGTTAATATCCTTAAAGTTGTAAAATCTTGGCAAAATCTATGCATAAATTACTCAGAAAGCGACTCACAGGAGGGGATTTACTAACTGGCATTGCAAACCAAAGCCATTAATAGTCAGGAAAACACCAACCCGAGAACTCTGGTCAGCTGCTGGAGACATATGTAAAACTTTTGCAATTAGTGAACCTATTCACAAAATGTATCTCCAATTTTATGATTTTGTAAATAGGCTAAATAGGGCCTAATGTTTACTGTACCCTATTTTTGCCATAATTTCAATTTGATGTGGATCTGTTTCAGTTTAAAATGGTTGAATGAATATACCCAAATTCGGATCAATTTGGTTTTAAGGTGTTAATCATTCCCTGGAAATGAATCAAAAGTTATGCAAGTTATAAGGCTCCCATTCCGATCCAACACCGAGTCAAATACATTCTGGTAAACTCAGCTAGGCTTGAAGTATGTTGTATATCTGAATAAAATACCCAATTTGAAAAAGGATGCCAGACATATTCCTAATATTACAATAATGAGCTCTTCATGCTCTCAAACATTTGTTATTGTATATTTTGTAGGGGAATCCTTTATTATGCATAAATGTACGCATATTGGTACCTGTGTTGCTACATATTCTTTTTAATGCACAAACCCTATTTTTTCAAAAGGCTCCATGGTAAAAGTTAAAAACAGGATATTGCGTGCACTCAAACAAAAACAGATGTACCACATCAAACCATTACAAAACAAAATGCGAAACTATGTAGCTGAACTTGTTTGAACTCTGCTACAAAACACAAAACATTGAGATCTGAAAAATTGATTCACATGCACAACTTTTGTTTTGGAGAAGTTTTTGTAATTATAAAGTATGTAACATATTTGTGCTGACATTTTATAATAATATTTGCAAGGTTGCAAGGCACTATAGTTTGGCCAGGGTTCCATCTAACAACTCAGAAATAGTAATTAGTATATGGGTTTAAAATATTGTGGTTTCAAATGTGTGCATGCAATTCCACCATGGACAGATTAACATTGGAATGGTTTTAACAGCTCATTCTACTAGGAGGGGCCAGACCATGCAGTCTGTTTAATGATCTAAACAATGGAGGATCTAAAAATTGACCGTCTTTAACTCAATAGTAATACAACTGGGTGATTTGTAGACCTAGTTGTTACTATTAATATAGGAAAAATCTGTTTAGTAAATTTTAGTATGAGTGTGTTAAGATCTGGCACTATTTAGATCATTAAAATAGCCCCCCATGTTAGACTTTATACAGAGAACCAATGGGGGACCGTGTTGCAGAAGTGATATGTTAAGATATTGTACAGGCAAGCATTGTATTCACTATGCCCTGAACAAAGCAAAGTTTGGTCAGCAGAAAGCCAGGCAAGCCAAATATTAATACTTGACCAAACAATGCTGACCATGGACGGACTTGAACCAGAGACATTTGTGTGGAAGACTATAAACTGTTTCCAAGTCAGCTTTTCAACAAAAAATTCATCTTTGAGACGACTGATCATAGCAGAAGCCTGCATGTGTTGAGTGCTGTCAAAGGTGATGACCTCTGCAGTTTAACATCCATAACAGATTGAGAAATTTTATTCGCAAGTTTACCCCATGCATATTAAAATACTGCTTTTGCTATGCGATATGAACTCAACTATTTAAAATATTCCAGATTGCTTAGCAACAGCAGTAACACGTGACATTGGAGATGCATTATGCCTGTTCTACTGATTTATGTTCATAAAAAAAAAAATAATAATAATAAGATGCCTTAACTTAAATGGTTTTAAGTGCCTTTGATGTGTAGGTCACAATATGCGATATCTGAGATTACCCTTTTGGAATCCGGAGAGAGTAGATTAGAAGCAAGGATAACATGCATTGAAATATAAATCCTTGCTACAGGTTAATGAAATAGAGTGGAATTAATACCAAAGAAATCTGATGCAACAGTAAATTGAAGATTATAGTACAAATACGTGTACAGTAATGCCTCTGTGGTCGGCTTTAGCTGAGGGATATTTTCATTCAATTTATAAATTGACTTATAATTTTCAAAGCTTGTGTTTTCTACATTTTCTATTTATACCTTTTTTTTTTTTAACCTTTTTTTTTGTTTTTGTCAAAAACAATTAGGCCAAACAGTTTTGTTAATCCGGGTAGTAACAGGCTATTCATCTCTTTCTTTAATGGTTTTTGTTTTTTTTTTTTTTTAAATCCAAACATGATGTATAGGTAAACTGTAAAAAAAAAAAAAAAAAAAAAAATATATATATATATATATATATATATATATATATATATATATATATATACACTCACATATGCAAAATGAAGCTGTTCAATTGTAAATTAAACAAGGCAAAAACAAAAGAAATGATAAATATACAAAATACATCTTGTAACCATCCTTCACCGTACTTCTCAGTTCTTTTTCGCTCACATATTTTACAATGTGCATATCTTAAAAATAGTCCTTACTCTTTCCTGCTGTCCTATAGCATAATAGAGCCTGTCCTTATTAAAACGGGAGTAACTGGATCTGCGATTGCCAGAAGCAGACATGACTGCACCGCTTGGTACTTCTGTAAGAAAGTTAGTTTCACCAGATGCAGAAACAGAGGAGACATTTAGTGGCTTATAGGGGTATCACCAACTGCTTTAATCAAAATTTGCTACCTAATCTTACAGATTTAAAAAGGACTTGGAAAATGTGCATCCATATATCTAAATGAGAACACTGAGTTTGAAAGGCATGGCACCTATGTTCCTATGGTTTCATTATTCCTTCAAAATATTGGTTGATATTCCAAAATAATAAATGCCTAAATTCTGAACTAGCCCATGACCCCCTGCATAATACTGTGCTTGAGAATATTATTTCCTATTGTGGCACACTAACTATGGTTACTAAGAATCACTGCAGTATAATTAAGCATTTTTCCTTTCAATATAATGTTTTATTGTGTGAATCTATTACAGGAGAAAAAAACAACATGCTTAAATAACTCCAAACCAAAAGTACAAACTGGTTATCAAACTTGGGTAAACCTGGCATCTTTGGCCATGCTTGCATGCGTTTGCATTAATCTTCATTCACTAATCTACATTTAAAATTAATCTCAATTTATTTAAGGATACTAACAACTGCCAATATTGTAATGCTAGTGTATGATAATACAATTAACAAAATATTGCAGACACTTGAAACAAATGTAGTAACATGTAAAAGCTGGGCTCTGGTATGTATTACTCTCATAAAAAAAGTCTGTGATCTGTTTATTAAGGCAGACTGACATTTATTTTATGATTGATTTCCAAGTAATATTGTACACACTACAAACTCGTTTGGATTTGACTAGTGCTTGGTAATTAATTTGCAAACAATGCAGTGGGAAACCAAAGAGAGCTCTCAGTTTGACAAGTATTTTATAATTTATTTTAAAACAACGCTGCACACATTTGCAAAGACATTATTCATTTGAGAGTTCATTAATTATGCAAATGAGTTGCAATTAACTAATCTGTTCAGAAGACATTATTTGCATAATAATGAACTTCATGTTTCTGACATTATTTAATAAGGTACCTTTGTGCTTTTTTTAAACAAAACAGTCCCATGAATACAGCACACCAGGAGACTAAACATAGCTATCTCGCAGATAAATTAGTGAGGCAACATGCAGCTTAGGCCTTGCTAATAATAAAAATAAATAATAAGACATAAAGAAAAACATAACATTCCAAGTGAGAAAATAGGGTATCTGGATACTACTTTAAAACCACAAATGCAGTCTTCTTTAAAATCCAAGGACTTGTTTTTGCACAAACAATGCCTTAATAAATGAAAAGAGTGCTGAATTACCGAATACCAGTTCTGTCTGAGCAAACATGTCACTGAGAATCTCTGCAAAAAAAGAATAAAATGGACAGAACATACATAAGCACAATGTATTTCACTTGATCCAACATTTTCAGAAAAAGAGAAAAAGTATGATGGAACTATGATGGCCAGGTTATTTTGTATCATAAGAGTGCTTTTCATTCAATTTCCCTGTATGTTTTTAGGTTTGAGGTTTGCAACTATTCAGAATGATTCACCCTGAAGTCTGTGTAACCCTCGTGATTAAATTCATACTAAAAGTGTTAAAGCTTTTTAATGTCTCAATGCAATCTTTTGCATCAGATAAAATCAAATCTGTGCACAAACACGTACACTAACATATTCTATAAATATATAGACATCGAATGCTTGAAAGGGGGCTTTTTTTTGTTAAATGCAGATACTGGGTAGCTAAAGTTTACTTGTTTGTTTGTTCTCATCATTTGTCTAAAGAACACGTGTTCACAGATTTGTATGCATCTTCATATTTCTGATAGTGATATCAGTTATACCAGACTTTAAAAAGTCACAATGGGTTTAGCCCGATATTAGTAAGGAACAATGGAAGGTAAGCAACATTATTAATTGCTGGTATTATATTTTTAAATAACTATTCAAAACTGACCTAAAAACCTTGCTAAGGACACCATACAATTGTGTTTCCAATTTAGATCAATTCATGGGTGTAATCACTAAGGTTTTTGATTGGAATAGGGGGGTAATTTGGAAGGTTGCCAAATTGAAAACCTTAATGAAAAAAGAACGTTAGTGAAGGTTTGCATGTTAAAATAGACCAGTTCTCTAAGGAAAATGTGTTTGTGTGTCTTAGCCTTGTTTAAATAGAATCTACAAATTCCATGTGGAGTCATAGACAGAACATAGACTGTGGGGGAAAGGAGGAAGGTTTGAGGCAAAACAAAACAGATTTTGAGCCAGAAGGGCTTTGCAGTTATAGCTTAATGAAACTCTCTTTCCATCCTATTGTTCATAAATTCTGTTTTCTAAGAAAAATAAGACATGTTAGTGTTTTTCAAAATCAACATGGTATAAAAAAAGGTGTTTTATTGATCTTGTTTAATTCATATATATATATATATATATATATATATATATATATATATATATATATATATATATATATAGATAGATAGATAGATAGATAGATAGATAGATAGATAGATAGATAGATAGATAGATAGAAAGACAGACAGGCAGACAGATAGATGGTTATCGAGTGGTGGATAACTCGGCACCTTTGCTTAATTCGACAGACAGTCTTGGTAGACGATTTTCATCATATAAAATATATGCATCCTGCCTCTTAATTTTTTTATTCGACACCACGCTTTACTCGACACTTCAGTACCGAAGGGGTTTCACAGCACATATTAAAGGGCTGAGAATTAGTAGACAGACAGGACAGACATGACTCTCACTACTGGAGAAACGTGAGGACCTTCCTCTGTGGTTTGGGAGCAAGACACCCATGAGAGCAAGAGGTTCCGGTATGGTTGGGCCAAAAAACATATAACACATGGACAGTCCCTTTACTGCTCAGAGGAAAACGTTCTAGTGGCCTGGGGAGACTTGGCTACCCATAGGGATCGTAAGGTGGCAGACCTGGAATAAGAAAGATTTAGACAGGGCCAGCACCAAGTGGCGACCTCATGGTTGAGGTCGAGCCCGCTTCCAGTGCTGGGTCACGTGCCCCGAAGAAACCTGTGAATAGGAGACAGTTTAGAGGCCAGAGGCAGATAGCTGGCTAGAGGAGAATGATTAGGATAGAGTGTCTATGTAGAAGCAAAAGCGCAAAAGCTGCAAAAGTATAATTGTGTCCCCTCTGGCTCCTGAGAGAAGGTTCTGCATTTCCATGAGCTCCTGCATCTGCCTTTTCTGTTCCTCTGCAAAGTCTTACAATGAAGTACTACTGTTTGTCCAAGAAATATGCCATATATAGATGGTCTATACATATATATATATATATATTTATATATATATATATATATATATATATATATATATATATATATATATATATATATATATATATTTTGTATATTAATGTGCTCTTGGTTTGATAGCAATATAACATTAGTAAAGTTCTCTTATTCTAACTTCCTATTTCTGAAAAAAATGGTTTAAGTTTTTGGTCTAGCCTACTGCTGTGTTTTTACACTGTGAAGCCTAACCTTGCAGAAAAAAGCAAACCTATATATAAACACCCCCAACCCCCAAAAGAAACTGTGTTACATATAGTTGACCTTTAACACAGTGCTATTTGTCCATTATTTTTCTTTTTAAATGCAGTTAAGAAAATATTCCTTAATGTGAGGCCAACTGAACAAATAATAAGAAGCCGTGCATTTCGAATGTTGCATACGATGCTGCAGATTCACTTCATTTAAAAGGAAAAATATAATTACGCTGTTAATTTAAATAAACTTTTTTTTTTTTACAAAAAAGAATGCACACAGATATGTTGATCAAAAAGTCCAATATGTGGGGAAATTACACCACAGTTGCCATTTTGAAACGGCCACCGAATCAGCTCCTCACATTGCTGGCTAACGTTACAAGGTGCTCTTGGAGTGCAGGTCATTCATTAGAAAGCACCATGTAACGCTGTGGAGTGCTCTGCCTATTGAACACACCCACAGGTGCTCTTAACTAGGAGAACGTTCACAAACATCAGCAAACAGTTTTAAACTTATTTCTGTTGCTGGTCTGTTCGCCTCAAACATTCGCTAACTGAGGCGAACAATCTGAAGAGGTAGTTTGCATAAAACAATAATGGTGAAAGGCTGCGAGAACATTTTTTTGACTCTGGGGGATGGACAAATTTTGTCAATTTATGACCAAAAAAAAGAAGCCGAAAGAGTTACTTCAGGTATATTTAATACTATAATGTGACTTATTCATAAAATATTTTTATTTTCTGATAAAATGTACAAAATATGTATGTGATGATGAAGATGATAAGAGTTTACTTAAAAAGAAAAAAGAAAACAATATGAATTCCAGTTTTAAAATAGCTAATCTGGCTATTTTGCTTTCATGTTGCATATATGAAATGTTAATGGTATGTTTAGTAAACCGTTCAACTTGCCTTGTTCAAAGCTAACATTTTGTTAATAATTGAAGGTACCTCTGGTCTCTCCTTTTATAGGAAGTGGCTTCTCCCAATTATCACCAATTATTCTATTTGGGAGCAGCCACATTCTCACCTTTTTACCAAAACACTCAACTTTATTTATAAGTAGGGGCTCTCCATGTGGAAAGTCATTTGTTGTGCTGCCAGATATACCCTATGTTTGAACATTGTCAATCACACGAGGGGGCATCTACAATCCATAATGCTGCAAAAGGTTGTTTATGCCTTAGTGATGTCATTGTGTTCCAATAGAGACCGGAGGCTCACAAATCATATAGCCGTAGATCGTTAGCATTTGTGGCGTCAAATTAAAAAAAGGTAAGGAGTATATTATTTTGTAAACTTACCACATGCACATATTTACCCCCAGGCTGCAACAGACCAACATAGTGAGTACAAACTATTTTAATACCTGAAAAATAACTTGTCCTTATTATATATATATATATATATATATATATATATATATATATATATATATATATATATATATATATATATAGACACACACACACACACACACACGTTCTCAAATGACTTTAGTACATGTTGTAATTCTAATTACTACACATACTAATTTGGCCAATCAGTTCACTGAAAATGAAATGAGAGCCAATGAATTAAAAGAAAATAGTGAGGGTAATAAATTATCCAATTAAAAGACATTTTACATCTGCCTTTCCCCTCCAATTCGTGGTGGAATATGGACTTGGCATTGCTTAAAGTCATGGATAGACCCTGACAGATGCATTCAGAGCCATATAAATTGCTTTAATTCAGCGGTGACCCCACTGTAACTAATATACAGGGTGCTACGTAACAGCAAACACCATGCATATTGTATGTTTTATTTTTTATATATAAAATTAAGAAAGAATAAATATTCAGGTAGATTCAGGTAATATTTAGAAAAAAAAAAATTAAATATTGACAACAAACTTGTCGTCAACAGTTTAAAACCTCAACGAATGTACATTTATACACACTGGGGTATGCAAACTTTTGATGACATTATCTATCTCTCTCCCCTCTCTCTCTCTCTCTCTCACACACACACACACACATACACATATGGAGGCATTTCTTCGTTCCAGTCAAGTTTTATTTTGTGTATGCTGTTTTACAAAGAAAAATGATTGACTGTCACATCTAAATGCTTTTGTGGCTTAAACACACACTCATAAAACAAATAACTGGGAAGAAAAATGTGGAAAAAAGGCAAAAATGTTAAAAAGCTCTATTGCTGTAATTTTTACAAAACAAATTATATATATATATATATATATATCTATATATATATATATATATATATATATATATATATAATATATATATGTGTGTGTGTGTGTGTGTGTGTGATATATATATATATATATATATAATATATATATATATATATTATAATATATATATATATATATATATATATATATATATTATATATATATACAATTAAGGTATAAGTACCCAGTGTTCACCTAATGAAATCACAGGCGAAACTGGGGAATTGTTGTTGAATTGCATGACAATGGTTCAGACTCTTGGTGTGATATCTTTTCACCTGCAACTGGAAATTTTGGGCGGGAACAAGCTCAGGATCCCACCATGATAAACATTCATGAAACAGTGGTCTCCATTAATGATGTGCCGATGGAGAATGTTACTGTGAATCCATAAGAGCATTTTATCATTAAAAATGACTTGTTATATTGGGTCACTTTAATTAATGGTAATCAAGCAATTCCTTTACGGAACACGGCTTCTAAAAATGTTGCTAAGGAGTTGATACAGGTGTTTTCTAGAGTGGGAATTCCCAGGGAGATCCTCACGGATCAAGGGACCCCATTTGTGAGTAGATTGATGAAGGATCTGTGTAGAGTACTTAAAATTAAGCCACTTAAGACCTCTGTTTACCATCCTCAAACAGATGGATTAGTTGAATGTTTTAACAAAACGTTAAAATCAGTGTTACGTAAGGTGATTTCAAAAGATGGGAAAGACTGGGATCTTTTGTTACCATACTTAATGTCTGCTGTCTGGGAAGTTCCCTAATCTTCCACAGGTTTCCTCAAGGGACAGTAGAGAGCCAGGGAGAGTGTACTACCGCTGAATTCCAGGAGGGGCCGCACTGGAGAGGTGGTGCTCTTTCCAGACCGAGGATTACAAATACTTACATGGAGTGCTGACTCAACAGCGCTATCTGCTGGTTGCCACAGATACCTAAAGTTTAGTAAACTACCAGGACTGTGTTACAAAATCTTAACATATCGTTCCACGCCAGGAGATTTAAGTGGACGGTAGGGGGAACTCTGGGGACACTCTGGACACCAGACCAAAGAGGAACTTTTGTGTTTTATTTTTGGCATTATTTGAATTTACTTTGGTTATTACCCCTAGCTTTGGTGTTAGTTTTTATTTGCCTCTTCTTTTCCACACATGAAGGAATACATTTTTAAAAAGTACTGTTGCTTGCATTTCTGTTGTCCATCCTCTTTTTCACAAGGTTCTACCAGTCACTTGGTTATCTCACAAAAATGATGGGCATGGCACCACCAGCCATGTCACAATATATATATATATATAAGAACATAAGAAAGTTTACAAACGAGAGGAGGCTATTCAGCCTATCTTGCTCATTTGGTTGTTAGTAGCTTATTGATCCCAGAATCTCATTAAGCAGCTTCTTGAATGATCCCAGGGTGTCAGCTTCAACAACATTACTGGGGAGTTGATTCCAGACCCTCACAATTCTCTGTGTAAAAAAGTGCCTCCTATTTTCTGTTTTGAATGCCCCTTTGTCTAATCGCCATTTGTGACCCCTGGTCCATGTTTCTTTTTTCAGGTCGAAATAGTCCCTTGGGTCGACATTGTCAATACCTTTTAAAATTTGTTCAAGACTAAATAGATTCAATTCTTTTACCTGTCTGCATATGCCATGCCTTTTAAACCCAGAATAATTCTGGTTGCTCTTCTTTCCACTCTTTCTAGAGCAGCAATATCCTTTTTGTAGAGAGGTGACCAGAACTGAACACAATATTCAAGATGAGGTCTACTAATGCATTGTACAGTTTTAACATTACTTCTCTTGATTTAAATTCAACACTTTTTGAATGACCTATGCTGCTGCAACAGTGTTTGCCACTACTATTTTTCTGTAGTCTGCAAATTTAACAAGTTTGCTTACTATATACATACAGTATGTGCCTATTTGGGGAATGGTGGGGTGGGGTCGGGTTAAATCAGGCGCCCTACTAATATGTAATGTTAAATGTACTATTAGTAGCATTTTAATAAAATTATACCAAATCATATTTTTATTTAAAATAAAGGGAAAACATAATACATGGTTTATATTATCAACATGTTTTATTGGTGCACCCGTTGTATACAATATAGTGTTGTACGAATATATCCTTATTATATATATATATATATATATATATATATATATATATATATCTATATATATATATATATATATATATATATATATATATAGAATAGAGAGAGAGAGAGAGAGAGAGAGAGAGAGAGAGAGAGAGAGAGAGAGAGAGAGAGAGAGAGAGAAATAGAATGTATGCATGTCTCCAGTCATATGTGGTTTCCACGATCACATCATCTTCGAGACAAAATTGTGTCATAGCCTTATGTTGTCGTGCATTGTCAGTGATTTGCCCCATTGCCACTGTACTTTGTGCATTCAGGGCAGGTCAATCATCAGAAACAAATCACAAATGTGCATCTCTTCCACTGATTTAAATTGGGTAGTGTATGATGCCTGCTCGCAAAGATTGGCTACTCTTGTATTTACGCTGCATGTCTGTTAAATGACCAGCCCCTACATAGGTACTATACTACTTTAAAATGACCAGCCACTACGTAGAAAATGTGTAGTTAATGTACATTTATTTAGAATGCAGTTTTTTATGTATTCTGATTGGTCGAAATCAATACAGATACTAAATATTTGAAACATGTACTAAATAATGTGTTTTTGACCCGGATGGCCTTCCATACTAACAATCTTTTGCTGTACATTTTGTGGGCCTTCAGTTTGCAGACATGCACTAACGATATTATTAAGGCATACAACCTTTCAAGGGAGCTGGAACTAGGGGTGCTGAGGGTGCGGCAGCACCCTCTGGCTTTGCATGCCTTTCTTCATATACAGGGGTTACAGTTTTGTTCAATGGCTTTCAGCACCCACACTATAAAAATTGTTCCAGTGCCACTGCAACCTTTGGCAGCACGCAAACAATAGTCTGTAAAAAGTTAAATTGGCAAATGAAATTGAAAGTTCAATTGAAAATCAGCTCATTTACAATTTAGTGTAGAAATTGACTAATTAGCTTACAAATTAATTTAAAAATGTAAGAATTAATTTATACATTTAAAAATTAATTTATAAATAATGAACTTTATGGATTAACCAATGAATTGATCAATTCATTTAAGAATTAACTTATGAATTGACAAATGAATTACAAATTAACTTATGAATTCACAAATTAATTAACAAATTAACTATTTAATTTTGACCCTTTATAATGCTCCATGTGGGAGCACTCATTTTATTGCCCAGCATGAAAGAATTGATGCATTCAAAAGGAATACAACTCTGGAAAGTTCAAGTCTGTGGGTGGTCTGCTGATATGTTTGAGCTCTTGCATTCTTTCATTCAGGAAGAAAACACTGATTTTGCTATAATCAAACCGCAGCTGGAAGAGCACCTGTCTGGTCTACTCAACAAATGTAATACTTACTTTCCTGAACCCACGACGGAACAAGCCGATATACACCTGTGGGCTACAAACCCCATTAGTGAGAATATTGAAGCTAAATTGTCACCCTCTGTCCCATCAAAGTTGTTAGAATAGCTCATTAACATTTAATTTCATCAGACAGCTCCCTCAGAACCAAGTTCAGAGAAATGCCGCTGGAGACATTTTGGTGTGAGTGCTCCGATGAATACAGCACTGCTTCTTCTGCAGCACTGAAAGTGTTGGTCCCATTCAGTACAACCTACTTATGTAAAACCAAAATATATATAGGAATCAGGAATCAGGAATGGAAATAAGACTCCCATTGCATAGCAGTTTGATCCATTCTTAGTTTAATAGTATAAGTTAAATAAGACAAAGTAGTGTGGTGTGCTGAGGAATACAGCAGTGGCATCTCCTACAAGGGAAGACTTGTGCTCTCACAGCCTCTCAGTCTCTTGTCCTTATTGTTTCTGATCGGATACTCACGGCATCATGTTATTTCAGTGATACTGTATTTCTGTTATTTCACTCTATTGTTTCATTCAAATCATGACTGGAAAGTGACCAAGTGATAGCAAGAGTGCAGGACCAGTTCGTAAGCGAAAGAAGATTGATTTAGAACAGAAAATGAAAATAGTGAAAAAGTATAAAGGCAGACAAAGCCCGTCGTCAATTGCTCGTGAACTCATTTTGTCTACCTCAATAGTGAAAAGTATTTTGAATGATAGTGCACGCGCCTACTGTATTTTGACTTTTAAAAAGCTGTGACTGTAGAAGCTGTTAGGCAACTTTCATGCGATTTGATTGGCTCTTGTAATTGCTTTCATTCACCTTAACTTGAAAGCTACTTGTTATATATATACACACACACACACACACACACACACACACACATATATATATATATATATATATATATATATATATATATATATATATATATATATATTAACCAAGACATATATATATTCCCAAGGTTAGGCGAAAGTCAGCCATCTAGAAAGAGGGTGGTGCTATGGTACAGTAAATCATGTGGCAGCCGTAGATTGGAGGAGTGGTTGCAACCATTAACCAAGGGGGCGTGATTGATGGTATATAAGGGGACGTAGCGAGGTTTGTTGTTATTAGATGGCTAACACAATCTGGAACTGTCACTACTGGCCAGCACAAAACCCAGACAACACTGCACTTGAGTCATGATTAATTGTATTTGCACCATGAGCACTACAGTACTCACTATGGACTTGTGATTGTGCTTGTGTTTATTGTTGGTGATTATATATTGGGACTATTATTTCAGGACTGAACCCATGGATTAAACAGAGCAAACACCGGGATGTGTATTGCCTGTCATCACTTATTCTTTACTGTTGTCATCAGACTGTGATTATAAATAAATAAACCATCATTCCACCAGCACTTTGTTGTTTGTCCTTGTCTTGAGCACTGCATCACCCCTACTCCTGCAAAGCACTTTGCCAGTTTCTTAGAAAAACTAGTGACATATAGTAACCAGAGTGCATCTAAAACATAGATAAGAGTAGAAAAGTAGTGGCTCCCACAAGTGATAGACTCACACAGACAGAAAGCTAGGCGCCACGAACTGTCAGGCTGATTGATCAGGAGGCTCATTGAAACAACAGAAATGTCAGAAGACCGCTCACTTGAGGAATGCAGACTGATATAACACTGTGTAACAATTTTTTATTTTATTTTTTTTGTTCCTGGGTAGTAAGTGTTATTTCCTAATTGCTTATGCCTCAAAAGTATAGAAAATGGCTATTATTCCCCACAGACTTTGCTTTTGTGACCAGGACAGTGATATTTCAAAATATCACTATTTCAAATGGGAAAACAGGCAAATGTGGGTCTTTTTGTTCACATAAAGTCAGAAAAAAACAACATATGAATCCAAATTAACATGTATTTATACAAAAGTAATACAAAAATGACTGCAAAAGATTTAGAAGTGAGTAGTTTTTCGAGATTTACGATTATACTATAAATACAGAATAATCGTGAATCTCGAAAAACTACTCACTTCTAAATCTTTTGTAGTAAGAAAGGCTCAAGACACAACAATGAGATTAACACGCGTTGAAATGAATTAGAGCGTCATCTTTTTTTTTAATGACGTACGTTAATTAGCGGCCCTCAATTGCCGTAATAAATTACGGGATTCTATATATAGTATAATCGTGGATAGATAGTATATATATAGCTATTATATAGAGAATATATATATATTATATATTATATATATATAGATATTAGCACGTGGCTCCAATGATATATTAGCACCTGGCTCCAATGTGTTTTGATGGGGAATTCCGCAGTCAAGGCTACTGTGTAAAGTGGTGTGATCCTAAGGAAAAGGTACTGTAGAGACCTGTGTGTTGTAAGTGTTATTGAAATGTTTGAGGTAAATGGCTTAGGAGTATAAAGAAGTTACAAAAGTTTAGTTAACGCTCCAAACGGAGTTAGGATTTAGTTTCTTGATTTGTATTTTAGAGATAAAGCACACAAAAGTGCTTAACTGCAAGTTCAGTGTCTGCAGTCTGCTGATTCAGGGTGAAAACGAGCGGAGTACAGAGAGGCTATGTTACAATATTTATTAATTAGGGTCTGTTTTTAATTAAAAAAAAAAAAATGAAAGGAGAAAAACAAAAGCTTTCGCTTAACCAAAAAAACAATGTTTTCCTTTTTGTATAAAATTCTTCTTTTGTCAAGAACATCACTGTAATTGCCAATGAGTAGCAACCTTTCTGATACAGGCAAACAATGGCTTATGAGCGTGAGTATGTCAAATATGCATCATTAAAGTAGCAGAGATAGTGAATTTGACAAGTTTGTTTTATATCAAATTTCTGCTGTAAAGTATGTTCTTTCAAACCCCATGTGATTACTGTACATTTGTTATACAAGTTATAAACTGCAGCAACAACATGACTGACTCCTATTATCAGAATTTATTAGTGAGAATATTTATGCTGTTAACGTAAGGAAAAATAGGAAAATGCCAAATACATTGCAATTAGTTTGTAAGAAAGTAACAGCAGTGCATCTTAACTTGGTGAAAATGTTAACAGGGACTGAAGAAGCTAACCTATAAACAAGATGAATCAAGCACTTTATTAGTCTGCCAAAGTAAATTAGGGGATACCCAAGAGTATTATTAATATAAGTCATATGATAAGCAGTGTCTACGCCCATCCCTAAAAATATATAATTAAGCTTCATTCTCTGGTTGAATGCTAACCGAGTAGTGAAAGCACACGTACCATATGAAAGATTAAATGTCAGCTATCCCACAGATGCATTTACAGCATCTTGTTTCTCTTTAGTTTTTCAGAACGTTGTCACGGTAACTAAAACAGAGGTATATAAAAAGAATTACAGAAGACAACCTTTATAATACCTTCATAACCTTTGCTGCAGTCATGTTCAGAATATATATATATATATATATATATATATATATATATATATATATATATATATATATATATATATATATATATATATATTCATTTAGATGATAGCAAAGAAAGAAACAGAAATCAATCAAAGGGGTTGGATAAGAACATTGGAATCCTCTGTCACAAAACTGTCAGTTGGGTGAATGTCTGAATTGAGAGGCAGGATGGCCCTGGTGTAATGTGATAAGTCTGTAAGGTGGTTCAGTTGTTCTGGGAAGTTGGGGTGGTTATAATCTGCAGTGAAGTCAGTTTCTTTCCATTCAGTTGTCTAGAGTGTTGTGCATACATATACACCTGCTAGCACCTACTATCCCCCCTATAAAATCTATTGAACTGAAACTGATTTGCTACTTGGGGTGAAGAGCAGAATACATGTCAAGGATGCCATTTGTAGCACAATTCAGTCATGTAAGAGGAAGTCTATTGGGTGGAAGTTCAAAATTGTGTGCAAGATTAAAATTTCCATTACACAAGAGTAGATGTTAAAACTTCATGCTGATTTGAACTCGGCTCTCGCCAAGATAAGCACCAACTAAGACATAGCTTTACAGTAAACTAATGTGATCCATCTGCATCTTCATCCATTTGCATTTATTTCCATCTGAGGATGTAGCTATCCTACCTGGTGTTGATGGCTGAAGTGTAATGCTGACTCAGCTTATTTGGCCTTCCCGGCACATCAGCACACACAATGGCTGCGATGCTGGCTCCGGGGATCAACCACAGTGTGGCCTCCCTAGTTCATCAGCATGATGACCATCTGGATTGAGCTAAGTAGGGTACATCTCTGGGGTCTTCAAGTGGGCACCATCCTCTGTGTTTTGTCGACTAGCCCACGACACCTCAAGAGGGCTCGACAGTGATTCTGGCATCCCAGCATCACCCCCCTCTGCCCCCCACTCAACTCAGACCAGCTTAATTACTCATACGTCAGTATTGCTTTCTTTCTATCGTGCTTGAGGTCCCCAGCCAGAATCTTTCTGTCTCAACCACAGCCAGTTGCTGCTCCTTTCTGCTGCTTCAGATAAGTTACTGATAATTCAAATGTGTATTTTTTTAATGCACAACAATGATCATCATTATTGCCATAAGGAAAAAAGAAATATAAAGGGCTGTGAAACATACTGAGTCAGTCTCACCATGGTGCAAACTCCATGTCATCTCATTCACAGGATCATGTGCTAATGAAGAACATCTAATCATAACCCACAGCCCTCCAAATGTAACACCTTGCAATTAACACAACCTAGTATGAATATTACCACCATCATAAAACAACACAGGCAAACATGGCTACAATTCTCTACAGTGGAAAATAATTGATAAAGTTAGTGAGTTTGATTATTTGTGACTACTTTGCTGACATGCACAACATGTAGAGGTTTGCGGTTACTCCCTGAATACATCTTTGAAGATCATGAAACTGGCTTCCTATGAGTGATTAGTCATTAACAATTCATTCTTTCCTTAGTGAGCTGCTTCATTTTCAGCTTCTCACAGTAAACTTGTGATGGAATAATTACAACAGGAAATAGAGTTGCAATTAGTTGCAGCAAATGTGCCATTGTCTGATTAAAAACAGTGCAGCTGAGCAGAGCAGCCTAGCAGTTCACTCCCTGCTGTCCTGCTGCTCACAGAGGGATAGGGCATGTCATTTTGTGATTTGGTTGCTACAGCTGATCTGCATTCAAACTCAATAGAACATTTTGATCTGCTGAAATCATATGAGAATCCTTGACCATTATTTTTTTTTTATTTCATAACTGAATAACTTTCTGGAAGTGAAACTACTGTTAAGATGTTGACAGCTGCAGCCTGCAGTATCTTCTTTGTAGAAACTAGCGCTGTGTTGCTGATCAATTGTTGGACCACCTGCATATCTAGCCAGAAAGCCCAGGGTAAATGCTTTCTATGTAGACAATGCATATTGGGTGCAGTTGAATGTGTTTTTAATAAGACGCAGCTTCTTCTTTGAGAAAAATCACTTCAAGGGGGACTGACCCCTTTTTTCCCTAACCCCCAAAGAAACAACCGAATAAACTCCACTTGTTGTACCCCTGCTCTGTAAGATAACACAAGCATGAATAAAATGATATACATAAAATATATTCGATTATATTTAAATATTTTCAACCCATAAATACTCCCTCAGCCTTGTTTCTTTAATAGTACTGAGTCATATCTGAGAACACCAAACAAGGTGGGTGGCTGGTTGTTCTCTTTTCATTGCTGGTAGTGTTAAATTAACTAGTTTTATGTACTGACAGATGAAAAAGAGAAAAGAAACTAGAACAAAAGTTTTGTCATTAAACTAAGGAAGTAAAACCTTCAGCTGCACTCCCTTACTTTAATTAAAACAGAATAATTGTCTTTAAACATTATTGCAGATAGTGGGCACATTAAATGCTAAAAGCCTTATTTACACAGCTTTAATTGTGTTTGAAATATGTACATTTCAACACATATTAATGAAACTCTTCTTCATTCTTACTAAAGAAACTAACACAAACCCAGAACACCTTATCAGAAATCAAACTGTACAGTATCAAATCAGAAATCAAACTGTACAGTATCAAATCAGAGATCAAACTGTACATTATCAAATCAGAGATCAAACTGTACAGTATCAAATCAGAGATCAAACTATACAGTATCAAATCAGAAATCAAACTGTATACTATCAAATCAGAAATCAAACTGTACACTATCAAATCAGAGATCAAACTGTACACTATGCAGCCTTGCCATGGGTCATTGCCTTGGGTCAGTCCAGTTGTGAGGGGGGTTGGTGGCAGCCAGGGCCCCTCAGGGGCAATCTCCCTTGTGCTTTGGAGGGGGCAGGTTTTACTTAGGCCCCGGCCTCTGTCTCCAGCCGGAGAACCGGTTACCCCTGGCCGGTGGTGGTCCCTTGCTGCCGACTCTTCCTCTGCCTGCTTTCTATTCTGTGGTGGAGGGCGGCATTCAAGACCTGTTGCCCCTGTAGGCTGTGGAGGACACCTTGGGTGCTGGTGGTAAGCGGGAAGGTGCGAGAATTTGGAGGCAACCTCCTTGGCCTTGTGGGACCTCTCACGGCTCACATCAATGATCGCCCAAAATGTCTGCCCCGGTGTAATGGGGGCATCCAGTAATGCCACTTTCTCGGTCTCCACGACATTGGCTTGCATCAGCCACAAATGCCGGCGAGCGGCCACCATTGCCACAAATGCCGGCGAGCGGCCACCATTGCCGCCAGCGACCTCCCTGATGCCTGACCTAACTCCCCAATTAGGTCAGTCATCACCTACCGCCTGGAGCTCCCCTGTGTCTACTTCTGTAGCCATTTCCTGCACCCTCTCTGCTAACTGGGTCTGGTAGAGCACCAGTATAGCCATAGCGTTCGCTCCTTGAACTGACAGCGCTGCTGATGCGTATGCCTTCTTCAGCATCGCATCCGTTGTCCTTCAAGGCTTGGACGGGCAGGTTGGGTCGTTATCCCCCTTGGTAAAGGTGGAACCTTGCACCAATACCATGACCGTATCCCCGGTAGTGGGGAATGTGTCTAGGTCTGCTTTTTGGGCTCCTGCAGTGTGCAGCAGGGACCCTGCTGTTCTGGAAGCTGAGGGTGCAGACGTTGAGTTGCTCCAGGAGGAGCGCACCAATTCCAGGAAATCCTGGCATAAGGGGAAGGCATGCTGTGGTTGTCCTTTCTGCTGCAGAAAATGGTTCCCCTTCCCTCCTGTTCTGCCAGCCAGGGAATGTCCGTGGCTACAGCTGCACGCTGTGTGAGTGCTCGGAACTCGTCCCTTTGCGACACATGCGGCAGAGGCTGTAAGGAGCACCCCCTCACTGCTGAGCCCCACAGTCTCTGCCAGCTCCTGAAAATCGGTAAAACCCTCGAGCGGTACCGCCTCGGCGGTGACTATCTCGCTTCCCCTGAGAGGCGCCTACACCTCTGCACCGGTGGTGGAGAATGGGAGGGTGACACAGGTGTGCGGAGGAGCTCCCTGGTCACTGTGGCGGGAGGGGGGGGGGGGGGGGGGGTCCTAGAGGACCTCTGCGAAGGACCCTGGACCACAGACCTCATTCCCAGATGGCTTGGGGAAAAAGACTCCGTTGGGGATAGGGCTGCTCTCCTGCGCTTAGTTCTTTTGAAGAAGAAAGAAGAAGAACTCTTCTGCATGGAGAGCCTACAAACTCACCTGCCAGTGCTTTGGCCATGTGGTCTGGCCCCAAGCATCGGGCGCAGGACAAGCGCTCGTCCTGTCTGGGCAGCCTCGCCACGCACTGGTCGCACTGTTGAAAACCAGCGGAGGACCCAGTGGAACGCATTGACATGGTACTTGCATAGGCGGGGCTGCTGCGCTCGGTGCCAAGAGGAACCATGATCGGTGCCAAGCAGTTGGTACCGTGTCTATCGATGCGCTTGTTGTGTTTCAGTCCTGAAGTCGGCGAGGAGAAGCGGGGTCGATGCCGGGCTGTGTGGCCGATACAGTCGACGTGGGCACCGAGGGCAAGCACAGCCGCGTTATGAAAGCCCGAGGCTTGAGAGGGGCGCTAGGCCTGAGCTGTTTTTTTTTTTTTTTTTTATGGTCACTGTGGCCGATTAAATCAGCATAGAAGACGACACAGCAAGCCCTCATGGTCACCTTACGGCACCACAAAAGCTTCAAACACGGTAGATAAATCTACACGAGGTAGTGGAAGAGAGTAATGGCCATTTGCCAATCTCACAAAAGGGGTCGAAACCAGCTCTAGTTAGTAAACTGACATGAGAATCAGGCAGGAGCACTCTCGATACCACTTGAAAGCATGATTTTACTGTGAATGATTTCAAATTTGAATGAAGAAACCAACAAATCAGCCAAATTCGGAAAAAGAAAGCACGAGGCAATCTGTGACCTGTCTCAGTGAAGTGAGAGAGAAAATGGTGATACGCTACTGTGAGGACGTCCCTCTTCAGCAGGAGGTGGGAGGGATTTCCTCCTCACAGCAGGGCCCTGATAGGGCAGCTTTTTTATAAATGCTCAGTGAATGACGGTCAGATATGGATCTTCCCATTCGGTAATGGTTATCATTCCATTGAAAGGGAACCAGGGTTGGGCAAAATACTCAGGAAATGTGTTTTCAATACGAAATACAAAATACTCAGAAAACAATGTATTAAAATACAAATTACTTTGGAACTTGGAAAATACAATTTGAAATTACAAAGTACATTTAATATCATCCTCCAAAAAAAAAAATCTATATTTTAGATAATAATGCCTTTGGATGGTTATTATAAGTGTAATCCTTCAAAGTTGCTTTTTAGGAAATATGTGGGGTTTCTAGCATTTTGATAAAGGACTCTTCAGAGACGATTACTGTTCCAAACACCTTTTTTTTTGTTTACTGTCAAGATGCAGTTTTAAAATAAATAAAAATTTTCAACACCAGAAAGTTTTAGAACTTTTTTTTTTTTTTTTGGGGGGGGGGGGGGGGGGGGGGGGGGTAATGGGAGAGTAATTCTATAGCAAGCAAAAACTTTTGGATATTCAAACAGTATTTATTTAATGTCTAACATGAGTGTAGTTTTCAGTACACATTGATGTACTAGACTGGTATGTGGCACTGTATAGTTCTCTATCAGTTCTCCTTCAGCAAAATAAGTTTCTGGAAGAAGTCACCCGACAGCCAATTTCTTTAGGGGCTGAAAATCAAGCCAGCAAAAGAGAAGAGACGCTCAACAGGAGCAGGGGAAGGAAGAATGGTATTAAAGCATATAAACAGCTTCTTTATGAAAGGGTATTTCTCTAAAGATGCCACATCCTTCATTGGGTCTTCAAGAAAATGAAGGTTCTCCAGCTCAGCTTTGTAGTAATTATCTGGGAAAACAAACAAGTCATCTTCTTCCTCTTCAAGGGGTCTCCCACTAGAAGATTCTGATACAAGACCCAGCTCTTCAACAGCCTGAAGCATTAGTTGATGGAATCTTCTGGTGTCTCCAGAAAGACAGTGTGATAGCCAGCGCATCATTGTTGATTTAAAATTACTCCCAAGATGAACTGGCGCGTGCATTTTTTTTTTTAAATTTATTTATTTTTATCGAATACGCGATCACTATAATAACATTTTATACCGCTGCAGGTTAATATTTAAACTATTACTAACAATGTATTTTGGAGTATTTTGAAATTACAAAATACTCAGGAAATGTATTTTCGATACAAAATTCTTCTAAATTGACATTTGCACTACAAATTACAAAATAGAAGTGTAATGAAAATACACATTTAAATTAAATGTATTTTCGATAGTGCCCAACTATATAACACAATATGCTTGTAAACTGAAGGCCATAGTTTCAAATCCCATACATGCTAGACCTTTTATATTTATATTATATAAAAAAAAAGATATTTTTGCAGACAAATGTCTCATTTTAAAACAGAAATAAATCATTTAATATAAAAAGTTAATTGTCATTAAACTTGGATGTCCTGTAATACACATGTGCGTAATATACATGTGCAGGGAGAAAAAGGAGAAGGGAATTTTTATCTTATTTTTATCTTGGCGACTTATTTCTCTTACTGTATTACAGGTATTTACTTTTTTTCTGTATATCACCTATCAGTGTTGGGAACCACAAATTAAAACTGAAATTGTGCTTTTGGCTGATTTACTTTTACTGTGCCAATGCCCTAAAAAAAAAAACTGTTCTTGCTGTATAGAGTCTCTGGCAATTCTCGCTGATAACTTGGCGTGAGGAACTACCGTTCCTCTCAATAGCCAATAACATTAATGAAAGTAATGGATATCTGTGGAATTTGTATGCACAGATATAGAAAATGATTGCAGTGATCTCTTTAGGTAGTTTCCTGGCACTCTCTGATCCATTTATACACAAGACCAGTATTGTTTTATTTCTTCCATGCTTTGATCAGCTGATCTGACACCACTGGTTTACTTTATGTCAAATATCTACCAAAAAACCTGCCCCTACCAATTGAAAAAGCCCAATATCAGGGAAACATGTTCAATAATCTAACTGGAAGTACTCCACAATGTTGACCCTTGCAGTTATTGGGATGTTGGGATAGAAAAAATGTTTGCAGGGTTATTACATCCTAGTCTTACTGACTTTTGAATAACCCTGCATATTTCACAAATACTGCTATATAAGGCATTCTCATTAAAAAAGCAAGGGAATTAGTAAAATCTCAGGGTTTCAATCTCATTTAAAAATATGTCACATCTTTTGAAACACAAGCTGCATGAAACTGAAGACCTATTCATTTCTGGAAACACTGACCACATTCTACTTCATCAGCCGCAGTTTACGCTACAAAAGGGCTCTTAGAAGTAGTTTTAAAAGGAACAATTTGATAGTGTTCCAAATCACATTTATATTGATCACCTGTGACACTCACTGTTAGAAGCAAACAAGGATGCAAAAAACATTTCTAGATCTATTGTATTTGCTATGTTACTACATTGCCAGTAAATATAACTTGCTATGGTAGGTAAGTGCTCCTGGTTGTTGCAATCATTGATATTTAGAACTAATACAGAATTCTGATATATAATGATAATAATAATAATAATAATAATAATAATAATAATAATAATAATAATAATAATAATCTTACTTGACTTGAAAAACGTCTTAAACAGTGCAAGCAAATTCCTACTTGGTTTGATTGAATGAGCACAAAAAGCTTAATATGAAATCTGAAAATAGATTAATAAATAGATTAACGTTTTTAATAATACAACCATTCTAGCATACTTCACTAAAGTAAAACCATGATTTTGTTATTTTGAAATACCGCTGCTTCAGATTATTACTCGTGCTTAATAACAGTAACAAGGTTTTATTTAGAGTTGGTGCTGAACTTAAATCTGTTCATGGGCCCGCAGCAACACAAACCTAAATCCTTATTATAAAAAAAAACACACACACACACACACAACCACACATAATAAAGTCTGGTTCTCTCGTCTTTTTTTAATGAATATAATTGAATTAATACATAATAAAAACAACTATCTAGACTATATTATTTAATACATATTTGTTTTGTCGTCTCCAAACCAAAACTGCCCAGCATCTTGTTGCAGGCACGCTGCTGCTAACCTCAGCTGTAAACAGTGAAGTGCGGACTTGGGTCAAACCAATGTTCGTGTAGGGAGAGTTGTTGTGTTTTATTTTTTTATTTGTTCTTCTTTTATCAATGCCAGACTTCCGACGTTTTCGAAATGACTTTCAAGTGTGTTTTTTTAAATTAAATTTTAAGCATTTTAAAGGCAAGACCGTAACAAAATAATAGTGTCCACTGAGCAAAAAAGTAAAGGGGTAAAATGTATACCGGTATTGCCTCCCCTGTGCTCTATGGGTTAGGCGCCTACAGTCTCAATCAAGCAACAGTTACAAAAATCAAGTGCCTGCAAAAATATTTTTAGTTTTCCACGATTATATATATATACACACACACACACACACACACACACACACACACACACACACACACACACACACACCCCCTCGCTTTTCTGGCAACGGTTAAGCAATGATGTATATGCTTTTGTTACTTTTCGTTACTTAGCAACCACAGAAAATACAAATAAAATCTGCGGAAACAGCCAAGGAAACAGACAGAGACAGAAAAAAAAACGGTAGTCTTAAACAAAATATAGTGCAAACCTTTTCTAAGCAATTTTTTTCATGACTTTTACAATACTTTTTCCAGGCCTGGAAATCTCTGTTTTAAAATTCCATGTCTTTTCCATGATTTCCATGACCTTACGACTCCGACATTATTATTACCCCCCTTCTCCCTCAGTTCTGTCCTTTTGCCTGCAAGCAATGTGTGCCTAACTCATTAACAGAAACAAACAACCAATCACAGAACACGCAGTCTTGTAGCCAAGCCCCCTTGCTCGCGCCACAGTTTTGACGGAGAGCAATCAGCTGTCACTCTGGTGCCGAGCAAAACAAGGATGCTGTATAACCTGCTGAAAAAAAAGTTGTAGCAAGGCTGAGTTATTTTTTGGTTCGCTGTGGGGGGGGGGAGGGGTGGCTATAGTCTGCTCAGCTTTGAAATCAGCAGGTTAAGGTGTACGTAAGCTTTTTCTTGGTTTGTTGGTTTTGCTAAATGAGATGTTTTTCACCCATTCTCTTCTTGAATTGAAAAATAAAGATCGAAAAAAAAAATTGAATAGTAGCAAGCCTATATATCTAATAGCCATGCTGCTGAAGGAAACCAAACACTAACTATATTAACATTGTGTGTTTGTATTTGTGTCATTGTTGTGTAAAAATATGAAAACAATTGGTAGAGTTCAACCTTAAAGAAAATCATTACACCTGCGTATGTGCTACTGTAGCAGGATTGCTGAGATGGGTGACGTAAGACCAGAAAAACAAACAAAAAGGCACAAGGGTCAAAATAAATAAAAAAAAACACTAGAAATATAACACAAAACAAATACCGTGCTGGTACAGCAATCCGGTAGATAGCAGTTGTTTTCTGTATTTCATGCATATATCTCTCAAAACACAGTCTCCGTTTCTCTCTCCCTGAACACACTCTCCACCCTGAAAAACAAAAGCTGCAAGTTTTTTTTTTTTTTATCCCTGTGACCATCTCCAAATTAACACTAAATTATTCATGTTTTAAATAATAATAAAACACAAATACAAAATAATACATATACACACAGGGGCAGGGTGTACCCCGTCACATATCCCCTCCCTTTTGTGTAACTGACATGGCCTCAAAGCTGGCCACCTCCCACACATGGCCTCAAAGGCCACTTCCCCCCTTAAAAGCCCAAAAGTCTCGGACCCAGTCCAGAAGATTTAATGGGCCCACGTGTGGCAATATTGTCACCAGTCCTGGCAGCGGCAAAGCAGACAGCGGCCATGCTGGATCCTCTTGCCAAGGCAATCCTTGTAGCGGCAGTTCTAGCTCCTCCACCAAAGGCAATTCTGTCAGCGGAAATGGAAAGTCAGGTCTTGCACCGGTGTGGTGCACTCTGGAAGTGGCAGTGGCATGGGCAGTGAAACACCTATAAGTGGAGGTGGTCTCCTGACCTCCCCCCTTCCTCTCTGACCAGCGGCTCCCTGTTCTGGGACTCTGGCAAAAACAAATCCTGCAGCAAAACTGCTGCTGGTGGAGGCAGTCTCATGACACCCCCCCCCCCCCACCCCCCTCCCCCTTCTCTGTATCTGACTGTGCTCTCTTTTCTTGGGCTCCGGCCACAGAATTTCTGGCAGCGAAACTGCTGGTGGTGGACACCACAAATCCCCATGTGCTGCGAGCAGGCCTCCCTGGGCTGTGACGTGCAGACATCTCCGAGCGATTGCGAGCAGGCCTCCCCGGGCGGTGCAGGCTTGGCAGCCATAGGCATTGCAGGCTTCAGGAGGCGATGACAGGTGCGGACCTTCGGGAGACGACGGCAGCAACGGACCCTCAGGAGGTAGCTCCAGCTCTTCTGGTGGTGGAAGCAGAAGCAGACGGTAATCTTCCTCTGTTGATAGAGGCGGGAGACTGGTGAGGATCTCCCTCGGTCACCTGAGACAGGTGAGGCTCTCCCTCGGTCACTGGAGACTGCTGCGGCTTTCCCTCGGTCACTGGAGACTGGTGTGGCTCTCCCTCCCGCCACTCTTTTTCTTCATCCCCAGAGGTGGAATAGCTTGCTCCCCCTGTTGGCAGTGGAGGGGACAACATGCAGCTAGGTGCCCGAGCCCGTGCATTCCACAGTCCCGGCATTATACTTGGCTTTCAACCCCATCCACACGGCCAAACAATAACAAAGAAAAACATTGTATTTTTACAAATTAAACAATACGTTTTAAATAATAATACAACACAAATACAAAATAATACATATACACTCAGGGGTGAGGTGTAGCCCTGCTACCATTATACCTTTTTTCTAGGTCCACTGAATTCCCTTTACTGTATACATATAAAATACATTTGGATTGAAATCAATGTGGTTAAAGCAGAATTTTCAAATTTTCACTGGTGTAATGTCATTTTGTTTAATTAGATATCCCCAAACCTCCAGAATTAAAAATAAAAAATCTAAATTAAGCTTTTATTTTTTCCTCATTACATTTTAATTAAGATTAAAATTCATGTTAATGCCAGGATATTACACAGTCGGAAAGGTTTTACTTTGAATGGAAGATTCAGCTTGTTTGACCTGTTTGGATTGGGTGGTGTGTTTAGATGGTTAGTGGTTTACCACTGAAATAAAAAGCAGTCATCATGGTGGTATTATAGAAACATGTGGTAATTAACATTATTTCAGTAACACTGCCTATTCTAAATTGCAATCCTTTTTTTTTTGTACCCATCGCTATAATAATGTACTCTTTGAAAATAGCTTTTTAGGATTATTACCATTTTTTTTTATAAAGAAAAAAATGTGTTGGAGATTAAATTATAACTAACTCAATGGTGGTTATATGTAGTAGAATATAAAGTATACCACAGTGCTGTAATATTACCAGTTTACTGTTTGCGCAGTCTTAGTAAGTCTTAGTAAGTTTCATATCATTTCATTTTTCATGATATGGTTCAAAATATATCACTTTAGCGATATGGATGAAATTATTTAACTTAAATAAAAATATAGAATATCCAACCTCAGATATCAGGCATCCATCTCATCTCTTTTGGAAAATAAAATATTATATAACCCCTCTATAGTTGAAAATGTATTTATTCCCTAAAGCTCAGTTTTGTATGCTTTGAAAAATGACATTGATTGAGCACAACTAGTGTAAACAGATGTTAAAGTAATTTTGTTTGCAAAGTCCAGAGACGCATCAGTGTTTTGCTCCAGTTCAATCAATTACAGATAAGGAGATGTCTGTAACACCTAAGTTGCAGTAAATTACCCAAATCAAAGAACTGTGAAAAGTTGGTGGTGCACATGAGACAATACTCAAAGAAAGTTCATAACACATTCATTATATATTTATCTATTTTGTTGTTCTTATAATATTTTACCTTGTGAATTATGTCTGTATGCCATGACTGCCTATGCTTTATTACACTTCCACTATGCTTTACTAGAATTCACAATGCTGCAACCATAGAAAAATGAAGTAATTGCTAAAAATGTATAGTGCAATGTACATATTCAGCATTAACGTTGTTCCGCAAATTCCTCAAAATTAATTATCATTTTAAATATCAGTGTGGCTAACCAAGAGGAAAGTAATATAATTCAGCTTTGTGTTTTTTGAATTTTGGGAAGCCATTTTTGGCTGTCCAATACAGGAACTGCTTTATTCATATTAGTATAAATACAGTGCTCAAATACAGATGCTATGGGTTTAACATGCTATTTTGCAAATGATTTCCCAAAAGAAAAGAAAAGAAATGTTGAAATCACAAACAGATATGCCAGCAAATATAGGAACCATCAGTGTCTTTCAGCAATTACCTTCAGAGGCAAGCGTAGAAATAAAGTATCATGTGTCAATGTGTCAAATCCCTGAGCATGAGCATGAGTTGAATGTGCAGGTTTGTGTGCAATGAATTACAAAAAGTGTACTACAGTATAGCATGATAAAAGGATATGAAAAGCATGTAGTCAACTCATATTAAAGCACAGGCAAGCGTGGTTAATAACAGGCACATACAGTATGTTAAAGCATTGTAATATACTCAAATTTGCTAGAAATACTAAACCCAGAGGGGTAGAATTTTAAAATGACTGTTCTGTGATAAATCCTGTTATTCCAATCATACCTGAATGTTGACACACAAATTGGCTTCATGGTTGTCCATGCATGTAACTGAAATAATTGTAAATCAGTTCTTACAGAACACAACTGCTAATGAGACTTTTGTTTACATTCTACATGGATTACTACTGGCTGGGTTTGCTCAGGTTTTAATTAATTGTTGCATTGCTGTCATTGCTCTCTGTCATCTTGTATACACGAAGATGAAACTGGTGTGCTGGTGCAATTTGCAAAGACAGCTATTGTACAGCTTTTTGTGTCAAAAGGGATGAAGTACATTCTGCCATACATTCATTTTTAATATGTTTTGATTGATGTTTGTATAAGGATACAACAAATAAATAAGCAGTAACAAAAATAAAATCCCCTAATATAAAAGGGGAAGTATATTTTAAAACTAAATATGTACACACTACTTTTCTCACGGGTACTAAAACCAAAGAGATCTAACTTTAATACAGGAAATGTACAGTAAACTGGAACAGAAGTGTTACTTCTTCCTCTAGTCAGGCTGATAAATGTTTGTCTTTTATTGGTATCTTGTTTTTAGGTCAGCCTCAGCTCTGGCAGTACCCATGTTTAAGTATGGCCAGCTCTTGGTTCCAATTATATTTCCAGGCCCTAAAATATTTACCTATCATACTTCTTAAACCTGGAGTGAAATTGTCCTACAGGACTGTAACTTGGTACCCCTGGCTGGAGGCTTCTGAGACCCAGTTTGTCAACTAACCCAATGGCTGTTTCTATAGATTTTAATTTTCAGAGACAAGTCTACATTGATGGTAATGCTAATGAAGACAATGGCCTGCATTAAAACAAAGCTATGGCACCGCCATATCCATTATGTTATGTATAGCACGGCAGCACTAGAAATTCAGGCCATTATCAAACTTTCTATGCACATCTGTTGCAAAAAGTGATATTAAGTACATTTACAGATCACACAACCCACAACCATTTTTGAGGGCACCTGGTGTATTTATGTTTTCTGTATTAAGTACCAGCTTTTTTTCATCCATTTTGTTGTTATTTATAAATAATTATTTTCGGTGAAAGATCAACATTTTTTAATCTGTAGGTCTACCTGAAATCTTCTGCAGCACAACAAGAAGGTCCTTCATGAACATTTTTTTTTTTTAGTGCTGTTATTACCAGTATTGCTTATATAGCTCTCCATTAAACATTGAGGGCTCATCTTACAATCTGCAGAATGCTTCACAGATGAGAATGAATTCCTCAGAGAACCACAATCCATCTCAAGGCAGTATTTACACGCCTCTCCTTGCATTCTCATAAATCAGCTCCTCTTTCTATGTGTGGCTGATGGGTACCAGAAAGCCAGGTTATCACAAGGACTGACAAAATAGAACTTAAACTAGGCAATAATTGTTTCCCCTAGGTAGATCACCAACCTTTAATCTATTTCCTGCACGTATCAATCCTTTACACACCTTGAGCTTGGAAAAAAAAAAACATGCTTTTGTTTCAAAATGATCGCCCCTGTGGAGCTCTGGGAATTGTAGTCTTTTCTGACACTGGCGGTCAAAGACTGCATTTACTTGTGTGACCCAAATTCAGTGGAGCGGTTACAGGGTCATTGTCACTCTTGGACCAACATACACACCCTCCACCACTTCCCCATATATTTTATAGTTCATTTTGTCACAGTATGTACAAGAAGTGAAAAAGGTTACGCAAAATATGTCAACATTGTGGTCTTGTAAGAAGTGTATTCTTTTTTTAATTTTTTTTTGTATTTGGAAAACAAACTAAATGGCATAAGTGATTTACAGCAAATGATATCATAATTCTTTGGGTATAAAATGTACAATTTGTAACCAAATGTCTGTTTCCTACATCTTTTTATAATAACTTAATGAAGGTCCTATAACTTACGACTTGGGTGAACTGTACATAAGAACTCAAGTAAATACGATTGCATATAGAACATGTGTTTGGTCTCAGACTAAAGATAAATAAGCTGTTTGGCTCCATGGTAAAATATGGGCTGTTAATGGCTGGGAATTACTGTGCTTGGAGCTGTGTTTAAAAATCCTTTGATTATTGTGATGAGTAACAGAGCTTCTTCCTTCACAGCTTCGTATTGGCCTGTGGCATTTATAATACTGGTAATAATAAAATTCAACACCAATGCTTCAATAACCAAAAATGCATATTTGTGTATCCCACAGTTCAATATTTGGTTGTTTTTTTTTCATTATTAAGGTTTATGAAATTATGAATCAATGTGTTTTATGTACTGAAAGAAGATCAAAGATACAACACAGACTGAGAAGAGGCCAGCAGAAGTCCAAATTTGGCTTGGATGAGCAATAAGAGGAAAGGCTCAATAGAAATTAGATCTATAAGAATGTGATTAGATGACACAGTGGCCAGGATGGGGGAGAACTGATTACAGAAGATGCTGAGAGCATTAAAGTACCAGTAAAAACTAAAAAGTCATCAGTATTTTAGCAATTCGTATTTAGAGCAATGTTATTGATAATCGTATTATTTTAAGCATACTATTTTCACACTGCCCGATGTCATGTTTTGTTATTGAAGTGAGGTTTTAGTATGAACAAATCGTAATCAATATACAATTTACACTATCGGTTACTCTTAAAGTGACCTTCACTAAACGATAATTAATCCAACGATTTCACAATAGATGACACGAAGTGAATGTTTAAGTAAATTTATAAGTCTGTTGCTATCTATCTATGTCTTACAGTTACATGGAGGGGGGGGGGTGGGGGGTGGGGTGGGGGGGTTAAATATTCACATTTCTAACACATACATTTACCAAGCATTTTGGCTTCAGTACAGGTCAAATAACCTTAATGCATCTATATTAAACAACAGCCATTGCAAAATGTATAGGCTGGACATTGCATGTTCAAAGTATGTTTTTAATCTGTCATTTCAAAGAAACCAAATGCTCTTAATTGTCATCTTTTACTGTATTTAATTCAGAAAACACACTGTTTTATCTTTATGCAATGAGACAGAATTCAGATGTTTGTAATTGTTTTATTACTAATGTCATTAAAATGAATTTTGTGACTATTTTCAAAATATTTTGTAAACTTTGTAATATATATATAGCATCAAGTTAAGCACATCATTTCTGTTAGACTCTGAACAGTCCAATTGCTACAAAAAGAGGTTTTGTATGTCTTGTTTTTACTTTACAAAATGCTGTTTGTGGTTTTTTCCCCTGTGATTGCTATCATGTTTAATACAAGACTCACCCTTATGTTAGTGTGCTTATAAAAAAGATTTTAACAATAGAATACATGTTAAATAGAGAGCAGTTTTGATGCTCAATCTTGTTACGCAACCTGAAGCTTTTAGTGGTAGTGCTCTCTATGTACTCCAATGCCTAAACTGAAGTAGGAGCAACTGGGTTTAGTGTTATTCCCTGTGGCTTCCCAGAAACCCCCATGATGTATAACTAAACAACATCTCTACGATTATTCTGGTGATTATTTTTGATGAGGGATATGCATTTATTATATTTATTTATTATAGCAAAACTTTAAATTATAATATCATGCAAAATTTGTAATAATCAAAAAATAATTATTATTTTTTATTATTATAATTCTCTCTCAAGTGATTAAGGACTTTACAACTCCAATTCCATTTATAGGGAACAGGATACACCATGTAAAGTGATTTTTTTGTATGACGCTTATCTTTCTTCCTTTTTAGCCTATTCCTTCAGACTAGGTATGTAAAATAATGCTCTTTAGTTTACAAAATTATTCTGCTTTTCAAGACTGTGGAGCTCTGTCTGGGTACAAAGTCATGTCATTTTAGCCCTCTAATCCTGTTTTCTTAATGTTGACTTATTGTTTTTTCCTGTCTATATGTTCTGCTGATTGTTACTCTTCCCTTACTCTTCAATTTTTCCATTTCCAGCCATTTATTCCAAGTTAGCCTGTAACAAGGATGACTGTAGGGGTAATGTCACACCAGAAACAGAAACCATAACGCACAGGCTGCTGCGGGGCGAAACTCAGACGCAATAGCGCTCAGTTCTTTATTAAGTAAAACAGGTTTTACAAAAACAAAAGACTTTTCAAAATAAACTGCACATTGGCCAAGCAAACAAACAAACAATTACAAGTATCATGCTGGTTTAGAAACCAGCACACGTACCAATTGTTATTTCTTGCTTCTCGATATTTCTGCCCTGCACTCCACTCCTGTTCTCCATTCACGAATACTTCCTTTTGCAACCAAAGCTACAGGTCTTTATAGTCGTGACTGAGGGATTAACTCGCTAATTATCTTATTATGTGTTGGTCACATTTGCATGGGTTTAGTAATCTGCATGACTGTCAGCCAGTTTAAACAATCAGTATCTGACAGTCACCCATTTGCACAAAGTAATTTAAAATGGGAAACAATAAGATATAATGACTGACAGCACCTCGCTCATCCTGCCAAACATAACAAAATGCAAAATAATACATTAAATACAAAACACATCATAATATGCACCCCCTCACATAGCCCCATTGAAGTGTTGCAGTTAGATCACATCGCTTGCTGAGGGTCCCAGCATGAATGTTCATTTCTAAATGTGACATGCTTGTTTGTTTCTTCTTTAATGTAAACAAATGGAATATGCTATTTGCCTTTATAAAATTGATTTATCCGATACTACACAGGAAAGAAGGCGGCTTCTTAACAGCCTTTTCACATGTAACAGTAAAGAGGTGTCCGTATATGCACTTTAATTTTGCTACATGTAAATGTTAAACAAGGACACATTTCCTTGCAGACTGTAACTACTTTTACACTGAAATGGGGCCACACAGTACACCAATCATTTTAGAACCAAGTGCAATTACCACTATTATCTAATTCAAATTTAGTGTAGTATCGCACATGTGTTACACAGTACTATATTATATTAGGGCTAGGGCTAAAGTGTCTAGAGTCAGAGATAGAGTTATAGTTATAGCTTGCAAAACAAATTACACACAATGTACACTGTAACTCTGAATAATAACAGTGTAATTAATAAGTAACTAATATGCAAATAAACAGTAATAAGAGACATTTAATAGAGAGTGTTACCCATTAAGGCCTAAACCTACATTCTTTAGTGCTACAATCCATTTTTGTATCACTGGCACTGAACTATACATGCTCTCCCTGTCCTGAAACAAACCTTGCACTGAACTTGTACAGAAATGCAAAGTTTGGTAACACAGAGGATCTCTCTGAGAAATATTGAAGGGTTCAATAATGCTTTCCTTCCTTTCTGTGTAAACCCTTAAAGTTATTCTTAAAATAGGCACTTAATGCATGTTCAAGACATGGTGTGAAATTCCATAGCTAAGTTATTATAGACATTGTAAAAACCTACACAGATCTTAATCTATGTGGTTTTAAGTTCTTTGAATGAATGGCATGTACTTTCAGAAATTGGTGTATGAGTGCATTTTAAAGGAAAACCCAGTTAGTGATAAAAAAAAAAAAAAAAACCCATGTAGATTTCAATGTATAACCTTTTAACCTTACAAATTTATGGAATTCATCAAAAAAAAAATGTTGTCATCAGGAATGATTTTGTCAAACAATTTTGATAACAGAGAAGTGGGAGGGTACAGTCAGAATGGGAATTTTTATACATGTATTGCTAGGTTGAGCCATCATGCTTATTTCCACATTAAGAAATGTATTCTATTTTTGTTTTTTTATTTTACATACACCCTTCCTGTTTCCTAAGGATCATTTTCTTCATCTGCAAAATATATAGTTTGACCCTTTGTAATCAGTTCTTGCAAAGGCCCTTAGTCTACACTTATTTTGTAAAGGATTTTAATTTCACTTCCTATTTTATTTTAGTTTCTACATCCCATAAAACAGTGACGGTAATGTCTCACCAAATTCCTTCTGAGGCTCAATCCATTATAATCTAACTGTAGAAGGGTAGCTTTGTGGTCAAGGGTATCTAGCGGCGAGAAAAACAAACACAGGAGAGAGGATATTGCAGTTGAGTACTTTCTGCACACTTTTAGTAAACAATGAAATAACAAACTAAAATACAAACTAAAGCAGATCCAAGCTACTGCTATCTCAGTGCAAGCAGAGGAAGCACAACCTGCGGTCTCAGTCCTTTCTCAAACTGAACCCACCCCAGCAGTTATTTTATACCAAGTGACCAGGCCTACCTCTCAATCAATAAATCAACCAGATGTGAAATTTTAACCCCATCCCTGCCAAATTCATGTGCCCTCGTTTGAAGGTTACTTCGAAGAATCTTCTTTTGAGAAATGACTTTTCTCTTCCATTGAAGGGTACATAAGGACCTTTTTATTTTATTGTGTTACATGTTCCCATATGTTGCTACAACTGTTTACCTAAGGTGTATTGTTTTATTTTTATTTTATCTTTACATTTTGACCTTAAACTTTTAAATTGCATTCTCTGCTTCAAGATGACTTCACATGTACCCACATGGACCTCTCAGAACTACATTTCCCATCATCCTCCTGCTCACATAGGTACTAGCCAATGAGACGCCAGGAAATAAAAAGCCCTTTTTCTAAATAGCTTTAATCTCCTCTTACTTGCAGGATCAGAATCTGTAATGGCTGTGTATCACAAAACATGTTTCTATCAACAACTCAGCGCAACCAATACAACCACCATCGTCTGTGCTTCATTATAACTAGTGTTTACCAGCATGGAGGGTATTGATAACTATACAACTACAGTTATGGCCAAAGGCTTTCCATCACCCTATAGAATTGTATTTAACTTTGCTTTGAATGGAACCTGCTGCATAATGTTATTCAATTACATACTACATTGTAGTTTTCCATGTACTTAATGAAAAACTGAAAAAATTAGAACAATGTGACATTTTAAAATCTAAATTGTACTAAATACTACTATTGTGGCTTCCGGTAGACTTTTGCGATATCATTTTGTAGTTTCTTTGATGACATGATGTTAAATAAAAGATCGAAATTCTGAATCTAATCTAAATTATGTTAATACGTTTTTTTAAAAATTATGTCTCAATTCTAATATTCTAGAGGTGATGCAAAACTTTTAGCCATTGCTGTATGCAACAAACATCACTACCATAGTATATGAGCTACACATTTGAATTATGATAACAGTCGGAGTCATTCAGAATGATATTAATTTTACATTCGGGGTTTGAAATGGTTCTATTCCTCTGCAGTGTGTGCTTTCCACCGCACTCACAAGAAGAAGCAGATGAAGCTTTGCTTCAGTCTGTGAAAATGTCAGCTGTTTGTTTGCTGATGTTCACAAACTCAGCTTTGTCCTCTAGAGGGAGGAAACCAAGTGGAAAATTAAATGTGATGCTGGATCAAGGTAACTTTGTCTTTATTTTAAACACATACCAGAACGAGACAATCCTGTACTTTATCTCGGAAATGTAAATACTTGCAATCTTGCCATTTTTACTCAGTTTATCTTACCAGCTTAATTAGTGCAGCAATGAAACACACTATATCTTCTGCTATACATTTCAGACAGGTAATACAGATTCTTGCATTGGCAGTGTTATATGACACTGCCTTTGTTTAATGTATATCATATACAGTACATTTGCTGCCTGGTAGAGTTTTCTCTGATAATAATTTGGCATTAATGAATAAATATTTCCTCCTCTGAGGTTTCTATTAGTAATTGGTTTAGTTTTTCTGTTGCATTGCATTGTGTGAGGTCTGTTTTAACTACAGAGCACTCCACAATAAATGCCAAAACAGATTCCTTGTCAATTGATTTGTTGCCTTAATTAAACTGTTATGATGCCACAAATTGAAGCGATCGTTCAAATGCAAAAAAGGAGGGCTTGTGTAGAGAACCCTATTTTTATAATAAGTAAATATAAGTAGAGCAGTATTTGGTTGAACAAAACAGAACACTGCACTTTGTGCCAAAATAAATAGACAAACAAAACAAACAGACACTAACCAACAGGGTTGAACACTAAACAAACAAGTACCATGCTGGTCCTCTAGCATGACACAGCAATCGCTATAAGTTTTATTATTAACATTTTCTCCTCACTCTCCCATTCTTTTGTCCTGAACACACAACCCAGAGTGAGTAAAACGTGCATAAATATATACTGTTGTGCCAGAAATCAATTACTAATTAATTATTCACTTGAATCCCAGCACGTGAACTAATTTGTGCAATCCCATATATGGTCTGGTATCCCACAGCCTAGGTGCCTCAGTCTGGGGATCTGAACACTCTAGATGAAAGGGGCAGGGGCCCAGCCTGATTCTGGGTAACCTCGCTGGATGGAAAAGTGCAGGCTGCGTTCCCCCGTTAACTCCAGCACGCTGACCACACCCCCGACCTGCGGGGTGCACTCTTCCGGATGTTAAGCAGTCAGCACGTCAGACACGCCCACCTCACCAGCCTGCCTCGGGATCCGCCTTTACAGTATTATTAATTACACAAGGTGCAACATGGTGGCATTTAACCCTTCCCCCCAAAAGATTGGACTAAGATTGGACTAAGATGAAAGATTATATATATATATATATATATATATATATATATATATATATATATATATATATATATATATATATATATATATATATATACACAGTACTGTGAAAAAGTATTTGTCCCCTGTCTGATTTTCTGTATTTTTGCATATTTTTGACACTGAATGTCAAATCTTCAACCAAAATCTTATAGATAAAAGGGACCCTGAGTGAACAAATAACACAATATTTTCATACTTATTTCATTTATTTATTGAAGTTATGCAACACCCAATGCCCCGTGTGAAAAAGTAATCGCCCCTTAGACTCAATAACTGGTTACACCACCTTTAGCAGCAATAATTGCAACCAAACGCTTCCTGTAGTTATTGATCAGTCTCTTACAGCGCCGTGGAGGAATTTTGGCCCACTCTTCATGCAGAACTGTTTCAACTCAGTGACATTTGTGGGTTTTCAAGCATAAACTTCTCGTTTCAGGTCCTGCCACAACATCTCAATGGGGTTTAGGTCTGGACTTTGATTAGGCCATTCCAAAACTTTAAATTTCTTGTTCTTCAACCATTCTAATGTAGACTTGCATGTGTGTTTCAGATCTTTGTCTTGCTGCATGAACCAGCTGCACTTCAGGTTCAGCTCACAGACGGATGGCCTGACATTCTCTGATACAGAGCAGAATTCATGGTTCCTTCTGTGATGGTAAGTCGTCCATGTCATGTTGAAGAAAAGCATCCCCAAATCATGACACAACCACCACCATGCTTGACCGTTGGTGTAAGGTTCTTACTGTGGAATGCAGTGTTTGGTTTTCGCCAGACATAATGGGGCCCATGTTGGCCAAAAAGTTCAAATTTTGACTCATCTGTCCATAGAACATTGTTCCAGAACTCTTGAGGATCATCCAGGTGCTTTTTGGCAAACCTGAGACAAGCATTCGTGTTCTTCTTAGTGAGCAGTGGTTTCTGCCTTGCTACTCTGCCATGAATCCCATTTTTGCCTAGTGTCTTTCTGATGGTGGAGTCATGAACACTGACCTTAGCTGAGGCGAGAGAGGCCTGCAGATCTCTGTATGTTGTTCTAAGGTTTTTTGTGAATAACTGGACGATTTTACGCCTTGCTCTTGGAGAGATTTTGGCAGGACGGACACTCCTGTGAAGATTCACTACTGTCCCAAACTTTCTCCATTTGGTCAATATGGCTCTGACTGTGGTTTGGTGGAGCCCAAGAGCCTTAGAAATGGCTTTGTAACCCTTTCCACACTGATAGGCATCAACAACTTTTTTTTCTGGAGGTCTTCAGGAATTTCTTTTGATCGTGGCATGATGTGCCTCTAGAACCTGTGTGCTGATAACTTCACTCTGATGGTAAGGGACAAAGTTAGTCAGATTTATATTGGGCAGGGATGGCCCAATTCAGGCCTGATTGTTAACCAAAATATTCAAACAGCTGACCCTAATTATCCCTTTGATTGGGTTGAGTTAACTAGGGGGCAATTACTTTTTCACACCTGAAGATTGCACCTTTGATTACCTTGCACAACAAACAAATGAAAGTGAAAACAGTTGCATAGACATATGTAAGGGACTGCATTTGTGATGGTTAAATGTAACGGTATTGCTTGCTTCTTTACATTGTGAGTCACAAATGCCACATCTAGGTTATTGTTTTTATTTCTGATAATTGAGATGCAGGAAGGAAAGGCTGCTGGTGTTATCACTCTGTCACCGTTCTGAACATCTTGCATAGGGCGTTTCCCATTTTATACCTTTGTGTTATTTAAACACCATCTCTTAGTTTTTTATTTTTTTATTTTATTTTAATGCTGACACTTCCTCTCAACTCTTCATTTCACAAGTGAGATTGTTGACATCTGAAAAAAAAGAACTAGGACCTTGCATTAAAATAAATTAAAAAAAAACCTACACTGTGCAACTAACTGAAAAATAAATGGGTCCTTTTTCCACACTTAGAGATGTTGGCAGTATATTCAATACAGACTCTTGTACTGGTGCGTCTATTATTTTGTTCTGAATAGAGCTGCCTAGAACAAAGTGCATAAAGAGAAATACGAATGCCATGGGAATATCTTCCACGATTTGTCCTTTGTCTGTCTTTTATTTAGCCTTGAACATTTAATAATATTAACACTTTAGTTTAAAAAAAAAAAAAGAAAACATAGCACCAGCCCATATATGCTAGGCTCTTTAGCCCCAACAATTGTGTATTTAGAGCTATAAGCCTTACCACTACAGCAGTTGCACAGGCAGAATAAATTACATTGCTAGGGACAACAGGTGTCGATTGACTGGTCAGGTAGTCTAGTAGATATTTATACTTTAAAACATTTACACAGGTTGATATTTGAAATGCCTTACTGTACACTGACATATTGAAATATTTGACACCAATATGTTTTTTATTTTATTTTATTTATGCATTTTGAATTAGCTTATAAACTCTTATTGCTGCTCAACTCCTTGCATAGTAGACTTTCATTTATTTTTACAAGGATATGACAGAATGTTCCGTATACCTGCCATGCTTATTTCTATTTACCAGTCTAATAAATCCCATTCATTAATTGTGAATGATCCTCTCGTTTTGGAAATATGCGGTTGTGCTACACAATGACTCTGTACTCTAATACGAAGTCTCAAATATATATTAAAAATGGAAAGTTTGCAGTGTGTAAGGGAGCATAATATAAAATAAAAAACAACAAATCATTATAAGACTGTATTCTTTACTGTACTGTACATTCACCTGTATCGACAGGTGTGCAGGATCATGCTTTGGCTGACAGTAGTGTGTGTGTTTTTGGTATTTCCTCCCACCTCTGGGATTATCGCTACTGATGGCATTTATGGCATTTGGAATACTTATCTTTGGAAATGGCCCCTGGACTGTGTGCTATTGGGCTTTCGGTTGAATATAGCAATTTGAAAGATTTGCAGTTCAGTCAGGTACTTAGACGAGTGATTCTTTAGAATATGACACCCTGAATGTTCTCATTGACTATCGTCGACTATCTGCACTCGTCTATTGCTGTCTCGACCTTTCTGCTCCATTCTATCTCCAGATTATCATTTCTCCCTACACCCCCCTTGCCTCCACCACTGGCAGATTAGCTGTACCCCCCTCTGCTCCCCCGCTTCCAGAGCCCTCTCCTTCTCCACCCTTGCCTCTCAGTGGTGGAATGAGCTACCCATGGATATCAGGACTGCTCAGTCCCTGACCACCTCCCAGTGCCTTCTTAAGACACACCTGCTCAGACAGCATCTGAAAACCTCACAACTCTTGACTATACTGGACTATATAGTATAGTATGGTACCCATTGTACCAGTACTTGCATCAGCTTGTACCTGCACTTGACTGCTCTATACCTTGCTGTATTCTACTACTGCTCTTAATTATAACTATTTCCTGTATCTTGTACTTGATGTTTTTTGTAATTGCTCTTATTTGAAATCATTCTTATCCCTCTGTCGTACTTAGTACGTGCTCATAATGGAAATTACTTGTATAAGCAAATGTTTTTACCATAAGTTTAACTGCTGTTAGTCAAGCTCACTGTTAAATGTAATTATTTATTGCATTCCTTATGTTCCTCTTAGTTGAAATTGATCTTATTTTCTACTGATATGACTGTACTCTATAACTGCTCTTATCTGTAATGTGATGTTCTATGTTGTGATATTTTGCAATGCGATACTTTGTATTGTGATATTTTGTAACACCTGTAAGCCGCCCTGGATATGGGTGTCTGATAAAAAAAAAATAATAATAATGTGCAGAATAGGAAAAAAATAAGAATAAAGCATACTCCAGTTAACAAATAATGTCTAGTTTAATTAACTAGTTAATTGTATAGGTGATAAGATATTGTCATATCTCTTATATATAGATACCATATCAAACATGCATTGCAAGCTTCAAGGAATTTAAAATGTGGTTAGAAATAAGAGTTCAGTGCTTGGGAAACAGGTCTCTTGTAATCTCTGAAGTAAAGGGCCCTAGACATGTTTTTTAAACAGGAAAGACACTCTCCCACAAGATATCATTTTTAAGTGTGGGATTTGGCACTTATCTTTAACAAAAACAGCCCTCAAGTTGTAAAGCAGATTTTACACTTCCTTTATCAACTGATCTTCATCACCTTGGTGTCAAGCCTTCTCACCTTATTATTTAACCTTGCCAATCAAACCCCCTGCTGTGCACACCTTCACCTTTCTAGATAGTAGTAACAGCTGTGCAATAAAAGGTTGAGGTAAACTGTTATTTTTACAGTACATACTAAGTGTGTAATTCTTTATTTATTAATTACTGGATCACACGTTAATTTAAAGGACGCATGTGTTTTCAAGCTGATCATATAATTGAAATGGGTATAAGTTTGTTTAAAATTACTCAAAGATTTTGCGAGTTTGGTAGATATGTTTTTTGTTTAAAAAAAAAAAAAAAAAAAAAAAGCTGTTTAGTGACATGACTTTTTTTGGTATTTCAAAAGAAAACCAATACACACTGTGGTCATGACTGTGTGCAAGTTGCTTTTGTTTGTGGTTTCCCTACAAAGTTAAAATTAAAGTGTAAGTACACCCAATTCTCTTAAGGCTTCTGTGTGAATATGCATCTGTGTTTAAACAAACAACTGTGAATAATAATTGTGTTTTCTAAAAGTTAACGGGTGTTACAATATGTTTTTTACAATAAGAGCTTTAATATTTTGTGAGTTGAGCTACAGCAAACATAAGAAAGTTTACAAACGGGAGGAGGCAGCTTCTTGAAGGATCCCAGGGTGTCAGCTTCACCAACTTCAAACCCAGATAACAGACAGAAACCACATGAATTCCAGGGGTTTTACAGACTGTATTCATACCCTACCTGATCACCTCTATAGTGAACCTTCTGGCACACCAGTATGGGGTACAAATACCCACAGTGAGCTTTCCACTTGTGTAGCAGTAATTATACTGAAGTCCTATACATTACTAGTTCTTTGTTAATAATCTATAGTTTCAGATTTATATTAAAATACTGTACATTAGATACAAACTGAATATTTTATTTTCAAGGAGTCAGCTACAATCGATCAGCATTACATCAGTTTTGAAAATTCGTGCCATATCCAGGGGTCATGTTAAGAAACAAATGCCCTAAACAAAAGGATGCATTCATGACTAGAATGCAATGACTTTCATTAAATGCATGGGTTTTCATAAATGACTCAACAAGAGTTAGCAGATGGTGTTGTTTTTCCCCATTCCCCTTGTTTAATTGTGCCACTTCTAGAATTCCCAAGCAACTCCAAATAAGGAAACACACTTAGAAAAAGGCTCCCTTGCAATAACATCAAGTACAAATACAACATTATTCACAACCCACGCTTTAAAAAATGTGAACAAAAACTTCAGTAATGTGTAGAATTTTTTTTTTCTTACATACCCATATATTAATGGAAATGTTAAAAACTGCCCTGTTAAAATTAAAAAATGGAAAGAATATGGCACCACAACAAACCTGGCAAGAGAGGGCCGCCCACCAAAACTCACGGACCAGGCAAGGAGGGCATTAATCAAAGAGGCAACAAAGAGACCAAAGATAACCCTGAAGGAGCTGCAAAGCTCCACAGCGGAAATTGGAGTATCTGTCCATAGGACCACTTTAAGCCATACACTCCACAGAGCTGGGCTTTATGGAAGAGTGGCCAGAAAAAAGCCATTGCTTAAAGAAAAAAATAAGCAAACACATTTGGTGTTCGCCAAAAGGCATTTGGGAAACTCCCCAAACATATGGAAGAAGGTACTCTGGTCAGATGAGACTAAAATTTAACTTTTTGGCCATCAAGGAAAACTCTATGTCTGGCGCAAACCCAACACCTCTCATCACCCCAAGAATACCATCCCCACAGTGAAGCATGGTGGTGGCAGCATCATGCTGTGGGGATGTTTTTCATCGGCGGGGACTGGGAAACTGGTCAGAATTGAAGGAATGATGGATGGCACTAAATACAGGGAAATTCTTGAGGGAAACCTGTTTCATTCTTCCAGAGATTTGAGTTTGGGACAGAGGTTCACCTTCCAGCAGGACAATGACCCTAAGCATACTGCTAAAGCAACACTCGAGTGGTTTAAGGGTAAACATTTAAATGTCATGGAATGGCCTAGTCAAAACCCAAACCTCAATCCAATTGAGAATCTGTGGTATGACTTAAAGATTTCTGTACACCAGCGGAACCCATCCAACTTGAAGGAGCTGGAGCAGTTTTGCCTTGAAGAATGGTCAAAAATCCCAGTGGCTAGATGTGCCAAGCTTATAGATACATACCTCAAGAGACTTGCAGCTGTAATTGCTGCAAAAGGTGGCTCTACAAAGTATTGACTCTGGGGGGGGGGGGGGGTGAATACTTATGCACGCTCAAGTTTTCTGTTTTTTTGTCTTATTTCTTGTTTGTTTCACAATAAAAAATATTTTGCATCTTCAAAGTGGTAGGCATGTTGTGTAAATCAAATGATACAAACCCCCAAAAAATCAATTTTAATTCTAGGTTGTAAGGCAACAAAATAGGAAAAATGCCAAGGGGGGTCAATACTTTCACAAGCCACTGTACATGCTCCTAAGATGGACGTCTTCCCCAAATGGAATCTAGATGTAGTACTGGAGGCTCTCACTAAGGCCCTGTTTGAGCCTATACATCCATAGAGTTGAAATATCTCTCTATGAAGACAACCTTTCCATTAGCCATCACCTCCGCTAAGCGGGTCAGTGAGCTACAGGCTCTGTCAGTGCACAGCTCCTGTATGCGTATTTGGGATAATGGAAACAGGGTATTGTTGTGCACAAACCCTGCTTTTCTCCCTATGGTGATTCTGGCTTTTCACTTGAATCAATCAGTGGAACTAGAGGTTTTCCTCCCTCTCCTTTTGCGGAGGAGACGGACCGGAGATTGAATTCCCTCTGCCCTGTTAGGGCATTGAGAGATTATGTGGATAAGACAAAAGCACTGGGTCACTCTGACCAGCTCTTCGTCTGTCATGGTGAAAGGACCCAAGGTCAAGCACTCTCTATGCAGCGACTGGCCCATTGGATTGGGTTCACAGTCTTGACTGCATATAGTAATGCCGGCCTACCCCCACCTGGGAGGGTGGCCGCGCACTGTACCAGAAGTGTGGCTACGTCATGGGCCCTCTTTAGAGGAGCTTCATTGACTGACATTTGTACCGTGGTTAGCTGGGCTACGCCGTATATATTCTCCAGGTTCTACTGCCTTAATGTGGTAGATCGTTCCCTGCCTTCATTAGGCACGAGGGTCCTTGAGGTTGTATGCTTGCACCATTAACCATTGGGTTAAGCGGTTATGATTCGTCCTTCATCTGCTGCCGTTCTTTCTTCCTCACGACTACTCTGGTATACGTTCCCATAAGTATGTTAAGTTAGGTTATTTACCACAACCCTGGTTCCCTGAAAGAGAAGACGACCACCAACCAGCAAGGTATAGTGTCATTTACTGTGTCAAAGTGCCATATGTTTTTCATCAGGGAAGTCCAGTGGGTATATTTCCTGACTCCCCTCACATAATATTACCTCATTAATGTGACTGAGGCAAGTCATTAAAATTTGTCAAGAAATCAAATCACCCTCCTTCTTGACATCTAAAAAATTGATGCCTAATCAACATGTTGACTGCCCGTTGAACTTCACTGCAGTCCAAAATACCAAAACATTATGCAAACACCTATACAATGTTTCCATTACACACATCATAATATACACCTGTGGCAGTGTGGCAGGGTAAATTTGGACCCAAGTAGTTGAATCCGGTATCCTCCACAATTGAAATTGGCTACATGTCACTTGTGTTGATCTCAATAATCAATCATGTTTTAAGGCTGTTTTATAGCGTTTCCTGCACCATTCGCATAGACTTGCATTGTTGTTTGTCTGGGCCCCACCTCCTCCATGCTAGATCCAGCACCAGTAGTAGAAGCAGGCATCATATGTACAGGATACTTTATTTTCATGTGCTTTAACATTGTTCCCATACTGATGCTGTAACTGAATGCTACAGAGCATAGCCTACATTTTCCTGTTTGGTCTCCCTTTTTATCAAAATATGCCCAGACAGGGCTTTGCTTATTTTGATCTCCCAATGACAACTTTTGATAGTGCTAAAATCTATTAGTTGCATATTGAATCATTACTTTTCTTTCATGGTATAGCAGGTAAGGTTAAACTGGGGACAGCACAGCAAGTTTTTAATAAAGCATGATACTACTGCTATGACTATGACCTCTGCTACTAATTAATGTTAGCATGAGAAAGAACCGTTTCCTGCATAGTCAGGACACTTGTGTAATTATTGACCAGAAATTACATCCCTTTATGATATGTGTTGATTTAGGGAATTATTTTTTTTTTTTTTTTACTGTAACCTCTTAGATCACATGAACTCAGAGTCATTTTCACAGTTAAAATATTACATTTTTTATTTGGGTAAATTTCTGATAATAAACTAAAAACAAACAAAAAAAAAAAGCATCTTGTTAGCTCTGAGAAGTACAGACATTGGGTGTGTTGTATGATACAATAAGAAGCCATAACCACCAAAGCACAACCAGAGACAAAGGCAAGTTATTTATTTTAATTTTTTTTCTTAAATGGCTTTTATGTTATTTAAAAATACATTTGGGCGTTTTTAGATGAGCAGACTGTTGTGCAACTGATGTGCTTTGGTTTAGTTGTCTATTTAAACAGATTTTGCACTGGACAAGGCCCTTTCAAACCATTTAAACATGATTATTTAACAGATATTGATTAATTGCTCCACTCATAAGAACAAAAAACTCAATCCAGGCCCACCACTGTAGTGTGGAATAGGGTGCCAGGGACTCAGCAGCAAGCATGCTTATAAATAAGAAGTGCTGTCTTAGAAGCTAATATTACAATATTCACAGAACGAAATGTGTCTTTGTAGCAGGGGAGATCTGTGCTGACTCTACTGGCATGTTCACAGTAAGAGGGTGGCAGTCGTCCAACAACCGCCTGTGAGTCATAGCAGTGACACGGGGAGGTGGGAAAGTGGGTGTGTGGACTTTCCACCTCTCTGAATGGCTGAGAGGTGGGTCTTGGGGAGATTGTTAGCCCTATAAGTTAACACTCTGTTGTTTCCTCAGGTCTGCCCTGTTAAATGCACCGAGAGTGCAGAAGCTCTGGTCCAGGACCGGGAATCAGCCGGGAGAAAAAGAAAGAGTCTCACAGAGAGACAGTAAGAGCGGGGAACCCTTGCGCAGACCCCGAAGCATTGTAAAAGAGCAGGCTAGTTAGCCGGCAGTGTAGGACGGTGATCCGGGTCACACGGGTAGCGGCGACTGGGATATAGCTGTCAAGTGCAGCACCTTTTCTTTGTAGTTTTGTTACTGTTTTATTTTCCTTGTTTCTTTGTGCCTTTTGTTTTGAATTATTGTTTCGAAGCACCTGCAAGGGCGCCAGTATTGTGTACCATCGCTTGTTATGCCCGTGGTTCTGTTTACCGTTGTTGGTAAATCAGACCACGGACCCACAGTGCCATCTGTGGGAGAAAAGAAAAAAATAGCAACCCAAAATAAAACTGGGCACCTGTGCAGTGTTGCCAAATTCACCTGTCTGTCTCCTGTGTCAGTGAATTACCCACCACCCTTCCACACGTGGTGTCAGAGTGGGATTCACTGGCATTGCCCCAAGCAGTGCATAATCAGAAGGAGCAGACTAGCATGAATGCTACCCAGTTTGCTGCGAGGATGGACCTCCTGCGCCTGATGCTCACCGTGGCAGTGCAGGGGGCGGCTAGACTCACAGCTCCAGACCACTCCTTGCAGAGACCCACCAAAATGACGGCCGAGGATCTACCTGAAGCCTACTTGGAGGTGTTCGAGGCTATGGCGATCTCGGCCGGGTGGCCCCAAGCCCAGTGGGCTAGCTGTTTGTTGCCACAACTCACCGGGGAGGCTCAAGCAGCTGCGAGGATGCTGTCCCCAGAGCACATGTTGGATTACCCCCTGCTGAAGGCAGCCATCCTAAATCGCGTGGGGGCGACACCGGAGTGCTACCGGAAGAAATTCCGGGAGGAGCAGTTTGCTGCGGGGGAGCACCCCCAAGCTATTGCCCACCGGCTAAAAGATTACGCCGTGGGCTGGCTGAACCCGGACGCGGTCACCAAAGCCAGGTTGGTGGATCTGATCGTGGTGGAACGGTTTCTTGAGTGTCTGGCCCCGGGACCTCGGCTATGGGTCCAGTGACAGGCACCAGATACTCTGGATCGGGCGGTCGAACTAGCCGAACTGTACCAGGCAGCGGAGCCAATGCCTGTGAAACTGCCGGGGAGGAGTGCGGCTACTGGATCGTCCCCTCAACTGGCCCCGGAGAGGGCGATGGGACTGGGGGGAAGGGGTAGTGCAGGATTTGGTCGGGGGGGGTGTCGGCTGGAGCTCCCGGCCCGGGAACTGGGGCAGGGTGGGGATACCCACAGGCTGCTACAGTGTCGGACGGGGATCTCGCGCGGACGCCTTATTGGCGAGCCCCTTTTATGGCTCCAGTATTTCCTCCTCTTTCCAAAACTTCGGGGAGAGAAACCAGCCCACCGAGGTGTTGGACGTGCAGGGAGGTGGGCCACCTCGCCGGGACTGCCCCGTGATGGAGTGTGACCTCACCCGACCATGTAGGTGCTTTCAATTACCTCAGTCACTTCAGCACACAGGTTTTGTTATTCCTGTGACAGTGAATGGTACAAAAACCCAGGCTGTCCTGGATTCAGGGTGTGGTCAGTCTCTAGTACAGGAGAGCCTAATCTCACCGGGGCATAAATGTATATTGGGATGGGTGCATATTAAATGTATTCATGGGGATGTCCGCTCTTATCCCAAAATCAATGTGTGTATGACTATTGGCCAGCAGGTGACGCAGGTGCAGGTAGGATTATGTCCTCGATTGCCGGTACCAGTAGTTCTGGGACAGAACTGTGAGCAGTTTAAAGATTGGGAGGCTGTCCTGACAGCCCCGTCCTCTTTATTGGCGAAGAAAGAGGAAGTAATTGGAGAGATTTTTCCCTTTCGCGATCCAGAATGGTTTTGCCATAAATTTAAACTCCATAAAACTAAATGGGAGCGCCGGATCGCTAAGAATGAGGGCTGGCAATGGAGGGCGTCGAAGAAGTTTCAGGTGGGGGCGGTTGGTGAAAAGTCCGGGGGGGAGGTCGCGGAGCCAGCGCACGGGTCTGGCTCGGCTGCCTCTGCTCGGGATCGATCTGACCCCAAGTTGGAAGCCATGGGAGCTGATTTCTTAGCTTGCTCCCGTGACTTCCGACTCAAGCAAGGGCGTGACGATGTGCTGGGCAGGCTCTTTGACCAAGCAGCGGTGGTTAATGGTCGGGTGGTCGAGCCCAGATGCGCCGCCACGTACCCCCACTTTGAAATTGATCGAGACCTGCTGTAGCGTGCTGATAAATTACCCCAGACCGGTGAAGTGTGTCATCAGTTGTTCATTCCTCAGCCCTTAAAGGAGGATTTGTTGCAGCTGGCTCACGCTAATCCCCTGTCTGGTCATTGGGGAAGGGATAAAACTAAAGCAAGGCTTGTGTCACGGTTCTTCTGGCTGGGGCTCAATGGCAATGTCAAACGGTTTTGTGAACGGTGTGGGGAATGTCAAACGGCTAGCCCTAGAGCCGTTCCACGAGCCCCACTGGTGCCTTTGCCCTTAGTGGAAGCTCCATTTGAGTGTATTGGGATGGACATAGTTGGGCCATTAGAGAGGAACGAGGCAGGATACACCCACCTATTTGTCATTCAGGATTCCGCTACGCGTTAGCCAGAGGCTATTCCCCTCTGATCTATGTCCGCTAAGTCTGTTGCCAAGGAGCTTGTTAAGGTTTTTCCCCGGGTGGGGATTCCCAAGGAGATACTAACCAATCAAGGCACCAATTTTATGTCCTGGCTAATCCGCAGAACACGTAAGCTTTTGGGAATTAAGACCATTAGGACCTCAATGTTTCATTCTCAGACCGACGGTCTGGTGGAACGCTTTAATAAGACCCTTAAGAGCATGTTGCACAAGTTTATTTGTAGTGATGTGTGTTACTGGGACCAGCTGATTCCTCCCCTTCTCTTTGTGATCAGAAAGGTTCCCCAGGCTTCCACGGGGTTTTCACCATTCAAGCTGTTGTATGGGCGGAGACCCCGGGGTATGCTCGATCTGGTCAGAGAGATGTGGGAGGAGCAGCAGATCAATTCGACCCTTACCGTCCGGTATGTGTTGGACCTGCTCAAGCGTCTTGAGTCTGTTGGGAAAAGGGCGCATGACAATTTGCAGCAGGCACAGCACAGACAGGAGACACAATATAA
>NC_054543.1:34367653-34390153 GCF_017654505.1 Polyodon spathula | reverse complement strand
TAATTCCAAGGCATTTTCAATAACGTAAAAACAAATGTAAACCATGTTTTGAAAGACTTGAGAAATAGATTTGTTAGGGATAGGCCCAGTGATCCAATATTCAGTTCATGTTAAATACCTCAGTTTACTGTTTAGTTTACTTTAAGTAGAGTATTTGTGAAAAATAGTGTTACACGTCCCCAGGTGTTGCAACAACTGTTTAAATAATGTACCTGTAATTTTTCTTTTCATTGTTAAGATCCTGACAAATTTTTATACTATATTTTAATCCTGTCTCAAAGGTATTTTCAAGATGGCTGCCTAATGCACTCTGGTTTGAGATCAGAGGTGTGTCCACTCTGATCACTGCCTGCAGACGTCATTTATTTTTCCAGCCTGTATTAGTCACAAGGGTGTGGTTTCAATATCTATCTGCATATATGTTTGGACCCCAAGCCGAAATACGACCACATTGGGATGCAGATAATTCACTTTACCTAAAGCCGATCTGAAGAAGATCCGCTTTTGTCCTGTTGAAATGTAAATAAATGGATGGTTTGATAATTCTATTTGAAAGCCTAGGTCGGTAATGTATTTTTTAGGCAACGACATTAATGTTTGCACTGCTTCAGTTGCTTAAATATATCCAAAGAACAGCACTAGAGAACTCAGGAGAATCTATTATGCTGTAAGAAACATAAAAGTTAGGTTTGCAGAGCAGTTGCCCAGGTTTTTGAAAAAAAGAATGATGAAAAGCAGGTCTAAATGACCCATTTTGTGGTTTGCTAACCATGCTGAAACACTTTCCTGTTGCAACTGTGTGGTAATGTGTAGGCAGGCCGGATTTATTAAATCCGGGGCCTTGGGCACACACTTCTGACGGGGCCCACCTGTCACCTACCCACCCATTCACAAAGCCCCCTTGTCTCCTTTTGTAACTTTTCCTCATATTAGGCATTTTGAGTAGAGTATTTGTTTGGCTCTGAATGAAGAATTTGAACTTGATAAGTTCATCAGCGAAGTTGTGGTCAAGGTCATTTGAGTAAACAGCAGCAGGCTCTGTTGCCTGTTTGCATGTGTCACTGAGGTCAGACACGCCATTTTCAAAGAAAAGCTCCCTATAGGCACCTAGTCCGTGATTGAGACAAGACAGTAACCTGTCAATTATCGCACTGAAAGTCTCTACTCAAAATTTTTGGCTTCCATCAAGTGACACAGTAGGTTACGTTGTGTCGTCGGCGAATGATTTGACTTTTTTTTTATTCACCGCATTTCTTGCTGGTATTTTTGGACACACATCGATGCTGAATCCTGCTGTGGCAGACTTCTCAAAGTCTTCAAACCGATTCCGAAATGAAGACATGAAAGATTCCAGCGATTCTAATAAACTGCTGTCAGCAAATCTGTATCACTTTTCTGCAATTGTACACTTGTCAATTTAAATCTCTGAAGGACAGTGTCCCAAAATTAAGCCATGAAAGCAGTCTCAAGATGCCCCATTTTACTGTGTCGTGAAGCAGCCTCTCGTTTGTGTGTGGTGATTGATTCAGGTCTCTAGACAGTTGTCCCAAGGCCTCTCTAATGGAGGAATACCCCTGGCAAAGGGCTTATGTTGAGGCCGCACGACGGCTCCATCGTGTGTCTGACAATAATTTGAAAGTGAGTGAATGACTGCTAGAATCACTGTGAAGACCTTTCTGCCAGCAATAAGTAGAGGGAAAATTGTAGAGGGACTGCAGTGAATTAGTGGGTTGCGTCGATGTAGATGAGACTACAGACAAATGTACTGACCAGACATGTTGCTGGCATTATCATACGATTGGCCCCGACAATTTGGTAAATCCAGTCCCAAATCGCTTATCATTGCCAATACACAGTCTACGAAGCTTGTACCTGTGTGGATCTGGATAGGCTCCAATCCGATAAAGCGCTCAGCAACTTTCCCATCTGCATTTACAAGTCTAAAGATGAATGTCAGCTGATCCACATGCGACACATCAGGTGTTGTCTACAATTACAGAGAAATATTTAGCATGTTGAAGTTCTGCGGGTATGGTCCTTTTAATTTTATCCCCTGTCAGATCAATAAATTCTTTGCATGTAGTTGAAGACAGATAAGAAGTGTAACCACTACCCTTCTGTCCGTATTTATCCATATGACAAGCCAAAAACGGATCAAACTGTGAATTAACCGCCCAGATAGTGCCCAGATAGTTCCCATTATGTGCTGAGCCAAGCAACTCATCTTTGCCTGGGAATGGGAGTCCACGCTCGCCCAGAAACTTGATGACAGCTACAACGCGCTTCAAAACCTCTTTCCAGAAATGAAATTCAGCCTCATACTCTTGAACAATTGCTCCATCAATTGTGCCTGTTGCCTTTGACCGTTGTAATAAAACCGTCATACAGTTTCTGTGTTCCTGGCTTTTCTCTTGTTCAGTGATACTCTGTAAATTACAAAATCCCTCTACAAAAGCATATGCTTTGGTCAAAAAGAGGTTTGCATTCAAAACAGTAAACGTGTCCCATAGAAGGAGAATAGATAAGCCAATCCCTTGACACAGATTCTCTTTCCACCGAATTCTCTGGCAGAGGCAGGATATTTGAGGCGCTTGTTTTGGCAAGCTAATGAACTCCATTCACTCATGTAATTCCTAAAACACTCATCAACCTTACCCCACAAAGAAGGGTTGCTGATCAACTCATTGTTTGTTCTTTCACCATCACCCAGTGTATCCTCAGGCTGTGTCTGTCGTTCACTGTCAGCATTATTTGCAGGCTCAAGTTCATCTCGCCGTTCACAGTCATCGTCCACCACAGCTAGCTCTGCACCTGGTGCTACATAGCAAGATGAACTAGTTGCAGCATCAACATTATTATCGTTGTATTCGCTCGCTGTCAATGTCGCACTCTCCTTTTTAAAAAAAAACATTGACGATGTTTTGTAAAAACAAAGTTGCTTTAGCCACCTTCCCCAATTTTCGCTTCCTTTTTGTAGAGCCACTCCTATAACGTGCCATTTTTAACGAGCAGCTAACTTTACTGTCATCGTTTAGGTGCATGTATGCGTCACTGAGTGACGCCGCTCTAAATTTTGCTCAGTAGTGAATTGACGTTGCGTTTAATTAGATTGGGCGGGTTTATGCTGAATATTTTGTGATTCAAAGGATTGTAAGCCTAAAATGTGTTTTGGGGAGATGAGCTAGTTACCACGGGAAAAATAACTGTTGTTTTGCATGTGTTTAAAACCATAAAATGTACAGTATGGACCAGTGACCATGATGGGGATTTCTAGTGTAAAGCAGTTGTATATAAAACACACACCAAACAAAACCTACATTTAAAAGTGTTTTTATTTGAATCCGCTCACGCTCACATTATATCTACGGGCTGTTTAAGGACTGTTGTCGCCACAGAGTTCTTGGGGGCTCCAGGGCAGATGCCCCACGTGCCCTTGTGTGCAGGAAATGTATCTTACTGTCATTCCTGAAAACAGGAAGTATTTGGTTTGTAATTATTATTTGTACTGTGTGTGTGTGTAATTTACATTGCCAAAAGAAAACAAAAAAATGTAAATGTAAACAAAAAGGGCATTTATTATTCTGTGTTTCTATGTTTCCCTTTATGCTTGGATTTATTTTACAGATTCTAAAGGAATGTCCAGAACAGCCTAAAGGCTGTATAGATTTAGAAGCATATGAAGAAGTCGAAACAGTGGGTAAATCTCTGCTGGACAGACTAACCGTGCCTGTAGTTTACCCCGATGGGTAAGGAACATTGTGCAATATTACACTGAACTACCGGTATAGAAAATCATATGTACTGTATACAATGTAGTTTGATATACAGTACGTGAAGCTATGCTTGACCTGTTAAAATAATACTACCCAACATTTCGATACGTTGTACATATCTTTCTTTTTGTTTTTTTGACAGAACTGAGCAGTTTTTTGGGAGCCCTAGTGACATGGCTTCATCTGCAGAACACGTCAGGGAAAAAATGAAGCTTGTTGGCATGAAGAAGCTACAGCAAGAGGAGGAGGAGGAACAGCAGCAAGAGGAGGAGGAGGAGGAGGAAGATGAGGAGGAGGAGGAGGGAGGAGGAGGAGGAGGAGGAGGAGGAGGAGGAGGAGGAGGAGGAGGAGGAAGATGAGGAGGAGGAGGAGGAGGAAGGAGGAAAGTCAGATAAGGCTGCTTCAGCAAATAGCTAATTGACTCTCCTGTGTCACCTGATACAGAGCCTGCAATCTACAAGTCAGCATGGAATCTGCCTGTTATAACTCTGCATATACTGCATCAGAATGCATTCCGCAGCCATGGTCAAATTACTTCCATTCTAATACACTACACTATGCCTCGCCAAGGCATATTAACTTATCATGTGCTGCATAAGGCTCCTCCTCCAGTTATATTATTGAAGAAAAGTACTACAAACATTGCACTGAACTTCCCTCAAAGCTTTACCTGGCCAGTCATCTGTTAATGCTAACAGTTGACTCAAGATTTTAATGGTGCTACTAAAAGTATAGAATGTCCAAGTGCTACTTCTGTCCTTGTTTACTTGGTGATGTAGACGTTTTAGGCTTTAGGCAAACTTCCTGTTTGTAGACAGTAAGAAATGTATTTTATAATTTTTGTCTTAATTTGTTATACATTAAAATGTTGCTGCATCTTTTTTATTGTGCCAATACTCAACCTGCCCTGAAGGCCTTTGATACCGTTGTAAACTGCCTAACCTGCTGTTTTTAAGTATGTATTGACTGTATGTTTAAGCAGATATTGGCAAGTTAAACCAGCTTTTTAAAAATGTCCCAAGATTGCTGTGATACCCATGCACTTCAAGAAACAAGTGGCGGACAAAGCTTTGTTTAAATAATTATTATAATAAAAAATGGATAGCTTTGTTTCAATAAATAAACTATTACATGGGAACTATTATTTTTTGTATATACATGTGATTCTTCTTGTTTGTTTCTTGTACCCAAGCATGATTTATGTAACACCTGCTGTTTTATTTTAGGGCACAGGAAATCTGAAAGTATTTATATGGAGTTTGTCTTGCCATGTAAAAGTTGGGAGTGTGGCTGTGAAGCTGTGGGAGATCTATGTATAATCCTAACTGGCCACTAAGTGTCACTACTACATAATTTCTCAGTGGAATAGTTTCTTCTAGGCAGCTTTTAGTTGGCATCAATGAATATATACAAGCACTAGCTGATGCAGTAATATTCCAAATGGTTTATTTTTGTGTTTTTTATTCCTGTTTGGCTACTATCTATTCTGCTTTAAGTTGACATATTTTCTAGAATTGAACTTCCCCATATTCCAGATAATTACCACAAAACAGGAGCACTTTTAACAGTGCTACATTGGTATTGACAATTAGAATTCTTGGAATAAACATTTTAAACAGTATAATAATAGATATAGGTAATGCACTTTAAGCTGTTACAACTGAGCTATTACATAAAACAATGCTTATAAGTAAATGATATTTGGTATTTCACCCGTTTAATTTGTCATAAAGTTCACACACCTGGCCATGGAATCAGAGAAGGTCTATGCCACACCTGCAATTTTCTGCCATTAACCACAATAGTATCTATTGCTTATATATTTCTATCAGCCTCACATCTCCCCTTGCATGTGATAAGTACATTTTGAGCAATCTAAAATAATTGTACTCTTGTCCAGCAGATGCTGGAGTGATATTTATGCAGTAGGGTTGAATTACTTACATTATAAGTTAACATTTGGATTGGGGTTACGGTAGAAGTCTATTGAACATTATATTTAATAACATAATAAACAAAAAAAAATGTCCCTGAAAGTAGATGTGATTTCTAATCAGCCCACATATATTGGGATTTGGTAGCTATGGCAAACTAATGAGTTTGGGAAACAGTTGTAAATCTAGCAATGCATTATTTAAAAGTGAAGTTAAGTCAAAGATATGTGTAACAAATGAGCATACTTTGCTAGTTGGTGACCTTTATGGATACTGCTTCATGTAACACCTCAGTGGTGTGTGAGGACAGTAATTGGCTGGAATAATAATAGCATCTCAGAACCCTGGAATTGAACTGGAAATAACAGCTGGAGTGGTGAAGGTGTGCAGTACATTCCAAATCTTTACTTGGAATAGCTAGAAAACCAGACAAGAATGTAAACTTCAGAAAGCCATGATTGGAAAAGGGTAGTTGTGTGATGATTTTTTTTTTTTTTTTTTTTTAAGTTGTTTAATTTTATATTAGGTGGGATATACAACCAATAATTAGGTATTGATGGATCTACAGATAATATTGATTTTAAATAACATATATGGGGTCAAAAGGCAGTGCATTAAATAGAAAACAATAGGATACTGGGGCTGGGAAAATATTTACAATGCCAATGTGCTGTAGGGCCACACATTTTACACACTGGACATCAACTATAAAGCAGACTGACATAGGAATGCGTCTAGATAATCTACAGACAACCTAAAGTTTATGTTTAGTAGTTAACTTGTTAGGTAACAAATGTGTCCATGACAGATTATTGGCAGTTACTTGGTAGTTGTGACAAAAATAGCAAGCACTGATAAAGATGTTAACTTGAAGTCAAGAGATGACATGCTCTGTGTTACTTTTTGTATTCTTTAGCCCTGATTCAGTCAGAACTAAATATAAAAGACTATGCAAACCAATGCTTGAAAGTCACTGCTTGTTATGATAGAAGAATGATAACCAAGGTTTGAAAATCAATTATTTTATATCCTCTTAGCTTTAGAAATATTACCTCTTGCCCCTTCTGTTGAAGATCCCTTGGTGTCAAAACCTACCTGAGACATAAGGTTCTATTTTGATCTAAACCTTGGCAGATTTAAATTCAACAGCTTTTTGTGAATCCTCTTGGACACAGAGGGGTTATGAGTTGAATGGGCGGTTATTTAGATCTGCCACTGTTCAGAAAAATATACCTCACTGACTTGCAGTGTTATGTCAGACAACTATTAGAGCCTCATTGAGCCAAGTTGTAAAGTTGAGAAGCACGGCATTAATGGACTCCAAGATTTGGGAGCTAAAACTGTTAATACACCTTTAAAAAGATGTTCTGGGAGCCTAGCCAGATCCTGTCTTAACATTTACATTGAACACAGAAGTTGTATTGTGTAAGTTTAACTTTAAATTCAGTTTAATTCAGTAAATAAAAAAATAAAAAAATAAATAAAAAAAAGTAAAAACACAATTTCTCACCTTTAATTGGCTTTCAGGGTATTTGTGTAACTTGTTTTTGTGGTGTTGGTTAAACTGCTGGGAGGACCCGTCTGTCTACTCTCTGTCATCTGCTGCCTTGACAACTTCTAAATTTAACCTGCTGTGATTTAATGCTGGGTGCTGGATGGTCACTTGGGCTAATTTATCAGTAGTTCCAAACAGATGGTAACTCTATGCAGAGCCTATGATTCCTCTGATGTCCTTGACTTGTCTGAGTTTCTGATATCTGCCACTCTGTGTTATTTTCTCAGCTGTTTTAAGTTCAGCAGCTGCAGCGTCACTTGCCCAAGTGAGGCAAAGTGGTTCTGTAAAGTCATAGGAAGATCTCTGGTTACTGTGACACAATTTCATTTTTACTTAGTAGATAATTTAAAGCTCAGTAGTGTCCCATATATTTTTACATGGCATATTCAGGCATGTTGTTATATAAGCCCATGTCTGTTTGGCTTCCTGAGTGATTTAAAGGGGCTTGACTGAATGTGTTTATAATATGTACTTTGTTTGGAAATGTAAAAAAAAAAAACTATTGAACACCTCTAGCAAGAGAAGATACAAACATTTACCAGTTTTGTTGCCGAATAGCCTGGAATTGAAATGCATTATATATATATATATATATATATATATATATATATATATATATATATATATATATATATTTTTAAATTCCTTGGTACACATTCTACCCCACAACTTCCAAGTGAAAAAAATATTCTAGAAATTTTTAGAAAATTAATTAAAAATAAAAACTGAAATAGCTTGGATGGATAAGTGTCCACTTAATTAATCAATTAATTTCCTGCGGCACCATTTTAATACACTCGAGTGCATTGCATGACTGAATGAGTGTAGTCATTGTTTGAATATAAAATTAGTCATGGAACAGCATTAAGTAGCAAAGCACTCAAACTGAAGGACCTGTGAAGGGTAATTTTTTTTTTTTTTGTATCACAGAATCACAGTATCACAGAAGTGCATCTAGTCTGCTGTACCACCTGCATGCTAAACATGCTTTCACGTCTCAAAATACACTTTTCCAGTAGTTCCTCTACTGCAGACAAAAACAATACAACAAATGAACAGTTTCTACGGAGAACTCCTTAAAAACCCATGAATCAAGCTAAGTATGATAGTATAACCAGTGCTGTTGCAAAGTCGACAGGTAACATTTTAGCTTTGTTTTATTTCAGAAATCATATTTCTTTTAAACACAATTATAAACATTACAATTATGGAGGATATAAACGTTACTCAGTGAACGGTTTTTTAAAAAAATTTATTTAGGCAATTTCAAGTTATTAATAGAAGATAATTTATAATTATTATTACTATTTTAAGGCAATTAAAAACATTAGTTAATGAGTAAAGGAAACTGATCAGTTTAAATGCAGTAAAGTGAGTAATAAACTGACTCCATTGTGATTTAGCAGTTGGTTTCAACAGTGAGCAGTTTTTTTGGGAGCACTAATCACAAGGAAGAGGAAGAAGACGGATAAGGCTGCTTCAGCAAATAGCTAATGGACTCTCGTGTGTCACCTGATACAGAGCCTGCAATCTACAAGTCGTCATGGCATCTGCCTGTTGTAACTCTGCATATACTGCATCAGAATGCATTTCGCAGCCATGGTCAAATTACTTCCATTTTAATACACTACACTATACCTCGCCAAGGCATATTAACTTATGTTGTATAAGGCTCCTCCTCCTTTTCTTCCTCCTCTAGTTATATTATTGAAGAAAAATACTACAGATATTGCACTGAACTTCCCTCAAAGCTTTACCTGGCCTGTTAATACTTGACTCAAGATTTTAATGGTGCTACTAAAAGTATAGAATGTCCAAGTGCTATATAGATGCAGTATAATCATTATACAGGTAATAAACAAGACTTTAAACTCCATGTCCTTACATTTTCTTAGTATTAACAACATTATCACTGATCCCTTCTTGTTCTACTGAAGATAATGCCAAACAAATCACCTTTCATTAGCATTACAGCATTATAATTTGTTTTTGTATATTCACTAGTTTTCAAGACTTGATTCAAATTTGATATTGCATTTTACTGAGGATTTTACTTTACAATCTATCACAAGGCTTTTTTTTTTTTTTTTTTTTTTTTTTTTTTCCCAGTTCGTTGCTCAGCCTTTGTAGGGTTACATTTGTTAAAACAGCAGGCGGTATCCAAAATGAAAAGATTCCAAGAATATTCTGCTTGCTACTCTCCACAAAGATTCCTGTTTGTGCGAGTATGTTTGACTGCCGTTAAAAAGAAAGGAAAAAAAAAAAAAACATTAGCTGACTGAACTTTCACAGCTGTTTCTCTAGACTGAAAATAGGCCCTGTCGAGATTCCAACTTAAATACAGGCTCGACTGGACTAACAACTTTGTTTTGTTTATTTAAGTATTTAAACACATCTCCTCATTACTTCATCTTAAACCCATATCTAAGACTTTGTCCTGCTCTAGATTTGTTTGAAAAGATGAAGTAGCTTTCTGCAATCTGTTTATAAAAGAAAGTACTGAGAAGAGATTCTTGATGAATAACAATATGTATTTAATTAATACAATTAAGTTTTAAAAATGTTCCATTAACAGGACCCATTGTCAATTCTGTGGTAAATTGTCTCCACAATTATAAGGAAAGAAAGATGGTTTCAAGTTGATTTCAAGGGTATATTTCTGTCTGATGAGAAGAACATATTGTGTCTGCTAGAGAAAGAAAAAAAAAAGAGAAAGTGTTAATTTCAGTAATAATGCAAAATTTGTATCCTGAAAACTAGAGTCATTTTTTCCCTACAGTAGAGCAGAATAACATTCATTCTCAAGACCTTTTCCTTCCACTGTGATATAGCATGTGGAATTAAACCGTTTCTCATTAAGACAACACAGGTTTTCACGTGCTGGCTTACAAAAAAGTTTTTAAATAACTTAATGGGAGTGAAAAACAAATGACCCTTGAGGAATACAGCTTTCGGTAAATTTAACTTGGTTACAAGTATAAACAATTGCATTTGTCTTTATTTATTAGCTTTTTTTGGTGACTTAATAGGCAACATATTTAGAGTATTTTTGGGTTTCCAGGAAAACATTCACATGCTGCCTGTAATAAAACTTCCTGTACACTTTGAACACACATACTTATTTAAGGTCATAGGCTGATGCTATAAGCTTATCCTGTGTGCTGTAAGTGCTGCAGAGATAAATAAATAAATAAATAAAAATGAATTTAAATATTTTCAATTCATCATTTGCTTATCCAGTGTCATATGATGTTTTATGAACGGGCCAGCAATAAACACGCTGCTATTTGGGTCTGACAATGTGTGGAAGAGAGGGGTGGAGGGATAGGGTACAGAGCACTGCAACCAAACTAGGGGTGTGTCAAATAACCTTGTACACAGTAATAATCCCAGTGGATATTTCTATTTTTAACTTGCTCTTACTCTGTTAACTTCCACTCCTTGCTTGCTTTAGGATATTCATTCAAGCCAAGGGCTCAGTGGGGATTGAAGTTTTATGGGGGTACTACTAGTACTGTGGATACAGGAGCTGAAACCAGGACTGAGACTGGATTAAAACTGCTGTTAAAAGAACTGGAATCAAGACTGTTACCACTGCTGTAAATAGAAATAAACCTGTGGCAAAAGTAGAACTGACATTGGACTATTACTTTCAGCAATATTAGGACAGGAAGCACTTCAGTGGATAGATGTGGGACTAAGAGTGTTTATGGCCTTCTGTTAGAATAATTTAGCCATCTTCCACTGTATGACGTTTGGATTGAGGTGACCATGTCCAATGAAGGAGACTATGGAGGTCAGCCTTCCACAACAACCATTAGTACTGTTGCAGTCCAAGCAGGGGATTCACGGATCATTGTAGCATTACTAAAGGTATATCTATAATTTAAACATATATAAGTGCATGCTTTACAGTTACAGGCTACACTGTACTCCAGATTTACATAAATACCCAGATTGAGCAGACATTATATTATAGTGCTTTAATTAAAAAGAAAAACAGTATTTTGGTTCTTTATAGAAATGCTATTGTCATTGCTAAAAGTTATCATGCTTCAATGTATTTAAAATGTGTTCAAGTTGGTTAAATGTAAACACTGATTGGCTTCTAAATTGTAAAACAAATCTATTGTAAAGGAAATGATGTCTGTTGGTGGACACAGCAATGTATGCAGAGTATACTCAAAGGGTTATTTAATTGTTATCATAAAATAGCCCTTTTAAAAACTGTTTTTCCAATGTCTTTCAAGCCAATTAATTGACAACTGCACTGCGTTTCCAACACAAATCTTTTCAATGACATTGGAGCCATATTGGTTTACGTAAGATCCTGACAAAATGTGTCACTCCACTAATTGGTTACTGTTTTGTCATGACTAGTCACCAATTAAAGCTACATTGATCCACAATTGTGTTTAACCCTAACATAATGAATGAATGTGTTTGCTACAGTGAAGGACAAGCTTCCTCCTGTTTGCCAGTTTGGTAAGCACCTGACACCACAGTGGGGGGTTATAAATTCAGGATGCAAAACAGATGTCTTTCCAAATGTGTTTTTTGTTGCACTGTAAATATTTTCAATACAGACTTCAAACCTGTTTTTAAAACCATATGGAGCGCCAGACATTCAAGTGTTTGTCACTACATGCACAGTTCAGCTCCAGTCAGTGATGTCACAGCTACACTTGTTTTCTTCCCTTGTTGTGTGCCCAGAATCAATAACACAGTTTTTCCATTAGGCATTTGTGTGCAGAAAAAAGTGCTCTGATATGTAATTCCAATACAAAGATAATAATTAATACTAGTACCAACAAAAGCATATTTCCAAGCTCTATTTGTTATAAGTAAAATAATACCTTTGTAATTTACACATCTGCTTATAATGATACTCCTAATTTGCTAAATAAGTCATTTGCAATGTCAGATTTTTCTTATGTACATGGCTTATTAATTTGTATTATTGTCATCATGCTGTATAAGCAAGAAGAGAATGTGGTGTACAATGGGTCTCTTCAATGTTGCTATGTGGCACACAGCTATCTCAAGCATGTGGTAAAGAAAAGGGCAACACACACTTGCAAAATAATTGGCTGCTGTCCAATGAAACGCTTCCCTACCCACAGAGCAGTAAAAAAAAAAAAAATACCACACTCTGCTTCTGTAACCGATTTACACCTGACATAAATTGGTAATGTTGTTTGGAAATAATCTTTGCCCAAGTGCTCTTTTACAGTTGTGGTGTAACTGTTCTATGGCTCTTGGGAGCCTATCACTCTTATTTTATGTTGTTTTAGTTAAAGTACATAACTGCATCTACTCCCACTGTTTGGTGTTTCTGTAACGTAAAAAAAATCTGTAATGTTTTTCAGTGGAAATCTGTGGCCTTAGCAGCCATTCAAAATGTATTGAAATGAATGTCACGTGAATAAAAGGGCATTACTGTAAACAGTTTTGTGGAATTACTTGTGTTTTTCATTAGAGTTATCACTGTTAAACTGGTTTAATGTATCCTTGACTTGTCCGAACAAATTTAACACACACCTCAAACATTCCACCAGAATATTAAACCCTGCAATGTTATTCAGTGTTCCCTTTCCATTGTTCTTACCTGTGATTCTTCCATTGTGTTTTAGTGTGGAACACTGGTGCAGCTCCAGCTGGCTGAATTCACACCCAATCTGTTAGAGATTGGAAGTAATCAAGATGAGACCAAGAAGCTACTTCATGGACATGAAGTCCTGTTGGCAAAACTCAAGGTAATTAAGAAGTTAAGAAGATCCATAAATCAATGATATTTATTAAGTCTGCCAGGGTGAAATGGTTTCAAAGTCTCCTCTTTCAACAAAGGCACATTTTACAGGGTTGCAAAAAATGGTTGGAACATTGACTGTGGATATTTGACAGTTATTCCCCGTTAAAACAACAAATCCATCCTCAAACCATGAATCTTAGGTTTCTAGCTTTTTTGAAAGACATTAAATGTCATGGGATGAAATTAATATTATATAAACACAGAATATCCAGTTAAAAGGGTAATATCAAAGATGTTAATAACTATCATACAATTCTCTGCAAACATATGAAACTCCCTTTGCAACACCTACGTGGTGTCACGTGGGATCAATACCTACTGTACAGGAGCTACTGAAGATATTTGCACTATTTTGTTTCTGGGAAAAGTCACTGTATTAATATGGCTGACTAGTATAGTATATATCTGTGATACAGTATAGAAATATAAGATATACGGTTTGTTTTTAATATAGTCAACACACTGGATTAACTGAGATCTCCAGTATGGTACTCGTTTTTTGTAAAAGATTATTTTACGTTAAAAATTAATTTCTGAAAAAACAATCATAAATTTAGCTGATCGCATCCATCTGTTTGTACAAAAGATCAAGCCAAACAAAATAACATATGATGTGCCAAACCCCAAGTTAAACTGTATGTTTGGTCTTCTACAAGATTTTTAATATGAAGGTCAATTACTAGCAGGTCCTGCCACAATGACATCATCAAGTCCTCCTTTGCAATTAATGCCATGTGCATGCAATATGCTTTAGGATTTTATAAAATGGATAATGTTACAATTTTGGTTTCTATGTTTATCTCTGCAAGAAAATAAGTTTGATTTGTTTACAATATACAATATTACAGTCTCATTTGGAGTACAGATTTACTGATTTTAAATGCATACTTATGTACTCGTGGTACTTTAAATATCTTAAATAAAATACATTATTTCTCAACTAGTAATACATCTATAAATGTGACATGTTAATGGTAGGCCAATCGTTTAAAACAACACAATGTAATTACAGTAAACCATTATAGACACCTAATTACTAACACCTGATTTATACCACAGTGTAAAGCTCAACAAGTTATGTGTCATTACAATTATATAGTCATCGCTTGTTAATCATAATCTTTAATGACATGTTTATTACAAGCAAATTAATATACCTAAACTTAAGTGTAACTGCTAAATGAACAGTACACTGGACACGATCTGCGAGTTTAAAGTGTGCCAGAAGTTTATAAGTTTATGCACCCAATTTTTGGTAAATGTAATTCATTGTGAGAAATAGCCTATAGCATCTTTAGATGTAGTTTTTATTACAATGCATTTAGTATATTTATTCAAACGACTCAGCTAATTAAGTTAAAATATGAAATACAGGAATCATTTAAATGCAATCTTATATTAATGTCTAAATGATGTAGGGTTTTTTTTTTTTTTTAACCTATTCTGTTATTATAGTTCAGGAGTACTTTTTAAAAATATTATAAGCAAATTACCTAATACTAGCTTCTTTTCTTATTTTTATTTGTATAGGCACATGAGGATGGTGTTTGGAGTTTGCTGGGTGAAGCTGATAAAACTGCAGAGGAAAACCTGGATCAAGAACAGGTGTATGGTGCCATGGCAACCACTCTGAGTGAGGCCTGGGTGGCTCTAATAGACCTCTTGGAAAAGCGTAAGGAACTGTTACATCTCGCCTTGGACTTTTTTGACAGAGCCCTGGAAGTAAGTGTTACAACATTTTACAGTTTGCAAATAGTCATTTTCATCCTTTAAGATGTCTAACAGGTGCTTTATTTAGGGATAAAAAGCATGATAAATCTTGAAAACCCATAACTGCATTGTATATATTTCATAAGATTGTGGCAGCTACTAAGGGGAAGCCAGACATGGTTGTCTAGCAACCACACACCATATAAGGAATCAACCTCTGCATATATATATATATATATATATATATATATATATATATATATATATATATATATATATATATATATATATATATATAGTGTAAAAAATACAGTGGGAGGAGACAGTGGCACTCATGTTATAACTTGCAATCTTTACAAATGCAAATGTATCATGGCTTAGTGTTTGTTTATATACAGTAATGCATTTGGAATAAACCCTTGCTTTAGGTAGTAGTGGCTGTTGTACTTGATTTACATATCCCTGAAGAAATCCTAAGTTCAGGTGAGACGGTTCACTGCATTGAAGTATTACTTGGTGAAATTATGTCAAATAAAAAAGACTGCCAAACTGCTAATGTCACTTTGTATTGTATAATTATGTTATCACCATGTAAGAAATTACATCTGTATTTTTCCACTGTATTCGAACCTCATGCTACAATACTGTTAAATTCCCATTCTTGGAAATTCACAGAAGGCGACATCAATAATGGAGTAGGTTGGTTGGCACAATGTCTTACTACATTCTCATCTAAAAATGAAAGCCATAGCATTCTCTTCATCTACAAAATCTTTTTTAAAAAAAAGGAACTTAGATATAAAAAATATCTTTAAAAATGAAAGAAGTTCTTTCAGCTATTCCATGTAACAAATATTTTGACAGATGAAGGGAGTCAATACTTTAATTGAAGCACAGTGCATTCCTTATATTAGACATTGTACTGCCTTGAATTGAATTCCTACTGCTGTCATATCCTTTCATTGTCAATCTTTTAATATCACATGACAACAAATTAATAATGTCATTGTCCACCACATCAACTTGTGTTATATGTTAAGGGTAAAGCACATGTACTGTTCTAATGAAAGTGAGGATAAGGCCAAGTGGTACTTAACTCATGGACTGATAAAATTACAGGTACCTTTAATTAGTTATATCAATTAAACAAAATATTGAAACATCTCATGACTTCCATTGTAATGTCTGTTGTGAGGAAATACAGTTTAAATTGTATTTTTTTTTTATTTTGAAAAAGTTTGCCATAAGAATAGATGAAGCAGAAGACTTCCTACAAAATGCCCAAGAGTTTCAGAATGCAGATTGCCTGAAGGAGCTTCTTCACAAGCACAGTTACATGAAGAAAGGCAAGTAGCTGGCACAGTGGATCAGTGCAGCCATTTTCTTAAAATGCAGTGGGTTAAGGGGTAGTTCTTCAAACAGTGTTTGCTGATGTTTAAGCATCTCTGAACAAGCCTGTATGTTCCACAGCAATGACTCTTAAGACTGTCAAATCTTGGATTACAGTTTTTATTTCATCACTTAAACAAGATCATACGTAAAGCAATAACTATCAAGGTTAAGGTCATTTCCTTTGGTTTAATGACTTGACAAGGCCCAAAGACAACAATCTCTGGAGAGTCATAAATTCATCAGGAAGAGGTTGTGTTGCTGTTGTATACTGTTTTAGGTGAAAAGACACTGTACTGTATATACACTGCCTGCACACTTCATTATGGCCATTACCTAATATTGGGTTGGACCAATATTTGGCCTGATCTCCTTGACATGACATGTCAAAGACTCCACAAGGTGCTGGAAGGTGACTTGAAGGATGTTTCAAGAGCTTATGCCCTTAATCTTTTCTTCTAAACAGGGTCTTTCTACAGCATTAGCCATCTAAAAATTATATATTTGTATTAGTTTCCCAAATTCTTTCTTATAATATATATTATACCAGGCTTGAGGTTTCACATTCGGTATTTCTTCCATTGCTAAAGAACTATGCTACACACAATCAGTATTATTTTATAGGTCACATGAAACTCCAAAAATAAGTTTCACATATCAAAGTACAACTGGTAAGTAGATAATATGCAAGTAGTCCTCTTTCGGTGACCATACTTTAAATTCAGCCTAGAGATAAGTGACTAAAAATATTTCCTATCGGAACATTGTGCAGCGATTCCAGCAAACCTTGTTATCTGCATTTTACCACCACATGTGTTTTTATCCCAGGGCTTTAAGACGAACAGATAGCTAGAATGGAAATGTCTATGAGATACTAATGGGAGTGTATTTCATATTGTATTGACAGTGTGACAGAGTAATGGAATGGGATGTCATCAAACTAAAAATAATGATGCAGATATAAAGTTTACATGTGAGGTCAGATGGGATGGGTTTAGTGTTTTGTCAATGACATTTCAGGTGTATTCTTCATCAAATTATGTCACTTCATCTCTATTTAATACCCTTCACTTTGCGTGTGTATTCTCCTTTACCCCAACCTTAGAGAATATTAGATCAGTATATTAAAAAAGAATATTGTCTGGTTTCAAAGATTATTGCTGATCACGGACTACCATACCTAAGATAATGTTAGGTTGTCTAAGATTAGTGCTAATCAAGGTGTCTGAACCAGCCTAATGGGTTACAACCCTGAGAGATAATTCTTCCCAATGCTATTTATGTTGTTTAATTGGGATGCCACTTTGTTTAATTGGGATACAGTATTTTCAAATGATGAAAGACAGTAGATGGTAAATTGTGTAAACTCTTAAAGAAGGAGTCTCCTGTGGTTTTTCAGGCTTCTGTTGCAAAGAAAGTTGGCGTGTCAACATGACAAGTGTCTCGTCTTGTGATAAGATGTGCTTTCATTCTTTCTCATTTCATGTAGAAATAAAAAAAAACAGCGATTCATTTTGGTTAGGAATAAAAAACCCACATTGACTCATGTTTTAAATGATGTATTTAACATTTAATCATAATGTGATGAGATTTCATTATTTTTCTTTTCATTAAGAAACAAAACTGTGACTAAGGTCGTCTCAATTGCCTCTGCCTGATAAAGCAGTGCCTACTGTATCTAAACTAAGATTGTGTTATTTATCTTGTTATTGCTTTCAGCTAGTAAATTGAGTTAGACTTTACAAACAACCATCTTTTCCTAATTACTCTGTGTGAGAAGAATGCTCATGTTCTTGACATTATAAAAGAGCGCGATTGACCATTTATTTTGTGTGAGATTATAACAATTTTACTTTTCTATTAAATGTTCAGAAATGGGATTTTTTAAAATGACAATTGATGCTTGCAAGAAATATTGAACAGGTCTGTTTTCTCTTTCTGTTTATTATCTTTGCAGTACTTTTAGAAAAATCCATGTCTCTTTTAAACAAAAGCCAGGAGCTGCAGAATTTCATTAAAGACTTTAAAGTGGATGACCCAGCTATAAACTCTGAAGCTATTAGGGGTGCCAAAAGCAGTTGTCTAAAGATTGAGAGCCTCCTGGAGATGCTTCAGGACAGAAGAAGGCAGATAAATGAACAGCTAAAACAACAACGTATGAACCTGGAACATATTCTGGAAATGTACCACTGGAACCAACAGGAACAGGAAGTATGTCTGACATTCCCAGTGGATGATGGGAGTTTATGTGCATGCTTTTGTATGTGTCTGTAGTATAGGGTTCATTTTCCTACCATGTGATTGGAAAGCCCCAGTTAATATTCTCTTTAGCTCAAGTTGGTGTGTCCTTATTCTACCCAAAAGTAATCAGCTTTCACCCCCCGCCCCCTAACCCACTTCATATTATAAAAGCATTAATGCACTCATGTTGCATTAACTTATTCACTGAAAATGTTATCTAATAAAAGAAAACATTTACACTTCTGTTTACATTAAAAGAGCCTGTCATTTGCAAATGCAGATAGACTAATCCTTCAGCTTCACATATTGCAGGGTATTTATGCTGACATCACTTATTAGATGAATATCATATTTAATAGTCTGGAATCATCTATCTGAAACTTGGGACATATTATACAGCTTTGAGTTGGATGTATCTGTTTTTTTTTTTTACATTTGGGATCTAGATGTTTTAAACTTGTCAGTTAAAGAAGCAGTCTTTCTGCATCTAGTCTGTTGTCAACATGTATTACCTATCGTGGAATGGCCTCCCAATATAACTTTAGCTGTGAAAGGGAGATTATATGAATGCTTGAAACACCAAGCAGTGTGGCAAATCTCCAGAAAGCTGCTGCAGTGTGTTGGTTACTCAATATGCTATCATTAAAGTTAAATCATTAAAGAAATTTGATGGTTTAACTTTAATGTCATGCCTACTTTTTACCAGTTTTTCTCAATTATTAAATTTGCTTTATTAATCGTGAGGTAAAAAAAAAAAAAAAGATATTGTGATTCTTACTCAATTTAAATAATATGTGAAATGTATTGAAATATATCAAAACATATTTCATTTACCCAGTGTAAACAAGCAAACTCAAAATAAAGAAAGAATAAAAGTGTTTTGCGGGTCATTTAAAAATCTAAGGCCATGGATTCTGGGGACATGTACATAGAAGGCATTAGTATGCATTTTGAACTGGAAAGTATGAGGATCTGAAGAGAATATTAAGACAACTAAGTAACAATAAAGAGATACAACCTGACATAATGGTTTGCTGTTTGGAGTATAGTTATCATAAAATATGTCTTACCAAATACAAAAATAATTTGTTAGCAATACCGTATATGTTTCCTTTTTAGACTCATTTTCTTCTTTGTTTTTGCAGGTGACTAACTGGTTGAAAGAACATGCGGAAGTGTATTTACAAAGAGATCAGCTGGGTTCGTCTCTGTCTGAAAATGAAGAGTTACTTCAAGAGTATCAGGAATTTCAATTAAAAGTCAAGGTAAGGAGTCTGCCACCCATGACACTGCCTTATCCATTATATGAAGGTTTTCACTGTTTTTAGTTAGCCACACCAACACCTTGTAGTTTCTGCAAATAAAACCAGCATTCTATCAAACCCAATTGTACACTAAAAATAATTAAGTGGCATATTACTACTTAATCTAGCTTGAGTTTTTGCTGTTGAGACACAAGCACGACACAGGCTTGTCTCTACTACACTTTCAGCAGTAAAAGACTATCAATATGTTCATCAAGTAATGTCATAGCTCAGGAAGCAATGAAGATTTCAAAAAAGGGGGTGGCCTCTGTATTTGGACCTGTTCCGTCTGTCACCAGCATTATTCTCTTTCCATGATTATAATTTTAAAAGGCAGGGCAGTGCAGATATAAAATGTAATTATGAACCAGGTGTTCTATTGGATTTATACTCCCATATAATCAACACCATTTACTAAGGCTGTAGAAGCAAGGCTTTTTTTGGTTTTGGCAACGCTGAGAAAGAGTGGGCTTAGCTGTTAATTGGTAACACTGTTTGTGATTTTTAGATTTATTAACCCCAGGAAACAAAAATGTGGGAGATGAAATTAGAAAACCAATTAAATGAAAGAGACAACTGGGATGAAAGTTTTCATTTTTATTCCATTTGCTTGTAATTTACATCTCTTTCGTTTCTACTAAGTGGTTGGGTAGAGATCCTCTTTCTTACTTGTCATCACTCAGTTTCTGGTATAATCTTTCATTTATTTGTGTAATCTTTCAATGTGAGTGTAGAATACATTCCTCTTATTAATTTGCTTTCCAGAATTAGAGCTCTTTTTGTTTCCAGGTAATGAAAGCCTGTGTTTTTAACGATATGTCCAGCTAATTAAGAACAGCATATTTGACTCAATTACATTATATAAATTCCAATTCATTATCCTTACGAGAGATATGAAGAGTTGTGGTTCAAGCAGTATTAGAAAAAATACCTGATTTGTTTAACTAATCTATAAATTCTGGTCCAGATTTTATGTCAAAAATGTTGTTTACTCTTAATGCATAATGCTGTTTTCTGTTGTTGCCACCAATTCACCCTTATGCATGTCTAGGCTCACGCCATAACTTTGCATTATAAAAATATGATAGATGCGGTATAAACCATAATCTTACTCTACTCACCACAAGAACAAAATCACTTCTCTCCACGGGAGACATACTGTAGATCTTAAGCTGTTTAGGAGATTCTAGCTGGCAGGGCTTGCCTAATAAATACTGTGGAACTGGTGACATTGACCAAGAAGGGTACTACCTGCGGTGGCGAAGTGCTGGAAAACCAGTACAGCAGCCTTAGTTTGAAAAGAGACTTACTCCCTGGGCCACTGTAATGTGCCGTTTTACCACCAGAGGTCATTCTTTCCCACTTCTGTGTGTTTGCGAAAATTTTACGTGTTGACCTGGACTGTTCAGTAATTTCGTAAATGCTAATGGGTCTTTGTTATCTCATTATACCTGTATAAAAAGGGATCATTCGGTTTGCTTCAGTGAAGGAGCATGTTGAAGCATTTATAGTCAATGGTAATTTACAAAAGTCGATTTGAGACTGTCATCGTGTTTATTGTTAGGGAAATCTTATCCATCCTGGCCGTAGTTAAGGACAAAAAAAAACGTGTGCAGCCAATGCTTGAACACGAGCTAGGTTTTATTTTCGTTCCCAATATTTTGTTTATTTTACAGCAGATAACAGCCCTTGTGTGGGAAACAATAAAAGAAACCACTGTTTTGCAACTGTACTTCCTGATTCCAGCCTGGTTCATCATGCTCCCTCGACTACACGGTTACTCTAATTAAATCTTGCAGTAAAAAGCATTCCCACTGCTCATGTAAGAGAGCCAAATGTTCACAGAGACAGCGGTAATGGTGCCAGTTTACCATATTTTTCCCCTCAGGAACGGAGCATGTATGTTGAAAGATTAACAGAAAAAGCCAGCGCGATTCTGATGGCCCAGGATTATAAGGATAAAGAAGAGGTGTTGGTCCGAAGTCAGAAATTAAAGGCGCTGCACGATGAGATTTGGCACCAAATGTTTGAAAGGGGAACTCGCCTACAAGAGGCCAATGCATTTTTTAGTAGTGCCAACAAGGTTAGTGTTCTTTCAAAACAGTGTTATAGATGCAAAACACAGTCATTACGTTCGGCTGTAAGGGGTTTGTTGTTATGACCCTATGAGCTGACTTTTTTTTTTAACGTAATTTTTTTAAAAGTGGAATCCAGGGGAATTCTCCAGTGCTGTAAAATGCCATAAAATCCACATGTGGCTTGTCATATAACTTTACTGAAGGAGGACAACAAATTACACAAACATTTTAAATGGTAAATGATATACATATTAATACAGTATAAAGAGGAAGCTGTAGTTTTGAGTGGTGTTGTCTTTCCAAGACCTGCATACAGTCTTGTGTAAAGTGTTGTACTTTCAATGGGTTTCAGTTCAATTCGAATGAAATGTATAAACAATATTCCATGGGTCCTGTCCTCTAATAACACATTTTCTGCTCACTTCTGATTGCGGCGTTAATAATTGCTTTGTCAATTGATATTCAAAGTAATGACAATATTTTTGTTTTCTCTAAAGCTTATTTTATGACAACACTGCCATCTCATGGTGCCAGGTGTTTTACCAAGAAAAAGATCGTTTTCATTTTTTTTTTTTTTTTTTTTGTATAGCAATCAAATTAAGTTAAATAATTGTATAGAACAAGTAAACAAATATCGATGTGATAATGAGATTTAATTTCCTTTATCGAAAGCTTTACTTCTCATGTTTTAAAAGGTACCCTAA